>NW_019384445.1:173180-277388 GCF_000671375.1 Centruroides sculpturatus | reverse complement strand
TATCCAGTGAAAGTGCTGCTGGAAGTGAAGGAAAGATGGCAAAAAGCAGTGAATAAAAAATAAAAAAATATATATAAAACAGAAAAGTTAAAAAATTAGTGTTAAGTTATTTTTAAGTTATTGTTACATTATGTTATGTAAGTTAAGTTTTAGTATCATTTCCCTTCTCCCTCTCTTCCGCCACCAGTTTACACCTCCACCGTCGTCTATCCTCAAAGGTAAATTGCAAATAAAAGTACATTTTTTTTATCAATTATTATTCTATTATGGTTATTTATACATTTACAACTACAAAATGCATTTTTCAGTGTTTTCCTTACTATAGTCATTTTTTTTAATGTACTACTTAGCTTTAATTTGAGTGTTTTTTGTGTTAAAATGAATTATTTGGTTTATATGTAATCGTATGGGGAAAAATGATTCTCCTTATGACATTTTCACGATACGATCTTCGGAAGAGATTAATTTCGTATTTTGAGGTACTACTGTATCATATTTCCTTCATTCTAAAATTAAATTTTTTATCCATTTTTACTTATCTAAAATAGAGATGCATCTTGGAATGCATCCTTTATTCTTTTTTATGTACAGTCGACCTCCCTATAATTACGGTCCCTATAATTACGATTCCTATAAAACTACAAAAAAATATACGTATTTTGGAAATGTTGAGTCGGATTAGTGTAGAATCGATTAATTTTATGGAAGAAAACCTTTCAATCAGCCGTAGTCCGTAAAGTTCACACGTGTCGGGCTGTGATTAAAACAACTTGTAAGAAATCGGATTCCTAATAAATTGGAACGTATCTATATCTTATAGGGGAGTCAACTGTACAGTACATGACTGTTACTTTATCTTGGTTCCTTTATACAATAGAATTTAATACAAATATATCATACTGACAATGAGAAATGTTTTGAGAGAAGCATATGATAGTCAATTAGCTGCAATGTAAGGCAAAGGTTTATATTTGTATTGAAATGTATCACAAAAACCTTTTGCTCTTCAAAGCATAATGTTTTAACCAGGGCTGTGGAGTTGGAGTCGTGGAGTTTTGGTGTTTTAGCCGGAGTCGGAATCGTCAAAAAATTCGCCAACTCCGACTCCTTTTTACTTATCAACTTGTTACATATATAAAACAGAAAAGTATTGAAATTGTGTTAAATTTGACCCTCCAAGTTTTTTTTGCAAATCTACACGTTTGGAGACCTCCCGAACCCCTCAAAAAAGTCAATAACGGGAAAAAATTCGTGTGCATATGTTTGTTGGCATCTAATTTGTTTAATTTCTTTATTGTCTGCTTTGAGATATTAAACAATATTTCAGAATGGGTAAAGTTTAAGAAACGAAATGTGTCACTGTAACTTGCATATAAAGGGGCATTAATACTATTAAATTTTGGTTCTTAAAGGTCGACAGGGTGAAGACATAAAAGTGGTCATGTGTCATATCTCTTAATGAATATTTTACTCGTTATTAGCATTCAAAATTTAAAAAAATAAAATAAAACTTGTCTCTATTCTCAAAGTAAGCTTTTTTGTCATTTTATAATAGTACAGTAAAACCCATTAAGATGTTCTCACCTAAGACGTTAGAATGTATTTGGGGACACGATTTAGTTCAACCACTTTGACTTAAATAACTAACTCCTGTGTTAAACCATCTGACTCCGATTCTGATCACTCTGACCACAGAAATTATTAGGCTTCAAACAGGGTGAACAAAATCATGCCACTCCCACACAGTCTAACATCCACCATATAGAAAAAAACCTCAAATCTTTTGCATATCTCAAAATTTCAAGGTGTCCTGAGTCCAAAAATGTAAAAATTTGAGAGGGGTCATTTTTTGACCAAGCGCTACACTTTCCCTCTGTTATATATAACAGCCGGAAAAGTAAAAATTATCAAATACATATTTATATATTACTTAGATAAGTCTTTTAGCTTTGGAATAAAAAGTTTCTATGCTCTATCTTTATTAGAACTCTATTTATTGAATCTTTTATTCTGAGGTTATGTGATGACATCAGCATTTCTGGGTCTCATTCGGTAACAAGTCTGCCCCTGGTCAGAGTCAGAGTTGGATGGTAAAGAAAAATCATAGTCAGAGTTGGTAGATTTTTACGCGACTTCACAGTCCTGGTTCTAACTTTAAAAACTTTCATTCTTTATTTATTAGACAATGAATAAATTAATTTTTAAAAATTTTCCATAAAGTTTAAACTTACAGTCACACAAATTAATGGATATCCAGGAGATGGATCTTTATTCATATTAATTTCTATATCATCATAATGCTGCAATGATATAACCTGAAAATAAATTTAAAAAATTATAAATAAACATTGCAGTATTTTTGAAAACATTACAAATAAAAGTACTGCAAAAAAGTATTGTGTTAGTACTTAAGTACAAGATGCTTAGAATTAAACTAATGCTACTCAGACACACATGGAGCCACTCTATTAAACTGAATTGAATGAAACTCTGTACACATGTAATGCAGCAGATCACAAGGAAGAGATTTACGAGGAGATAAATTAGTTGAAATTTTCACTGTAGTAATGTCAGTGTGGCAACACTTCTTCCCACAGTAGTTAGTCTCTTGGACTTGCAGCACTGTTTTTCACTGCATTTGAATTTGTAACAGTCATACATTTTAGACACGAATAAAAGCTTTTGTTAAGGTAACGCCTTTCTCTCTTTATACTACAAGTTATTTGTGTCTAAAACTACTTAGAATAGATAGCCCTACTCAAACCTGAACATTTTAATGTCAGTTCAAATATTAATGGTTCCTCTCAACAGTAGTCCCATTGGTACCAAACTTTTTAAAATTTTGTATCATCAACAGAAATGTATGATGTGAGGAAGTTTAGTCCTTTAGTCTACTCCTATATATCAGAGTGCTCTGGATTTGAGGATGCCATTAAGACTTTGACTGCCCTATATAAGAAGCCTATAAATGTAATTTTCATTCCTCATTGTCTAAATCATCGTCACCAACAACCTAGTGAGTCCATTGACTAGTATTATCAGAATCTTAGGACGTTAAGTAAAAACTGCAACTTTATCTCTGTCTTGGCTGAAGAGTATAAAAGTGAATATGTGTGTGATGCTTTTATTGCAGGATTGTTATTGCCTCAGATACAACAGCGTCTTTTGGAAAGTCATACTTTAAAACTCACAGATGCCTTATTGCAAGCCTGTGCTTTAGAATCTGCCTGTGTTTAGTCCAAAACTTTTGTCTCTAATAGCAGTACAGTAAGCACTATCCATATCTCCAATGAAAAAGAGTCGGTGAAAGAGAACTTAAATAATACCGAAGATAATGCCAGTATCCTTCAGGGCATGCCCTGGATACTGGCAGTTCTGAGAGTTCTATAGATTATAATTTTGCATTGTGTCATCGCCTCAGAATTATTCTGCATTCCACTCAAGTTTCTATGGCTATGACTGCCTTAAGTTCGACAGTGAGGGATCGGTGCATAGTTTCTATTAACTTAAAGGGCCACACTTATCCAAAGGTTTCACTGCCAGCTTTATCTGGTCTATGTGCGGATGTAATTTTAGGGCATGATTTCCTAGCTTTGCATATTGATATTTCCTTCAAATTTGGTGTCTCTCATAAATCATTGTTGATCTGTTCTGCAGTGTTTGCAAACGTGCCACTGGCCCATCTCTTTAAACATTTGTCTAAAGACACAAGGCCTATCACTACTAAATCTAGGCAGTTCTCTAAACCAGACCAGGATTTCATTGATGTAGAAATCAAGAAATCGATAGCTGAGAGTATAATCAAAGAAAGCAATTCACCATGAAGGGCTTAGGTAGTAATTGTACCTGATCCAAAGAAAAGGTTAGTTACGAGGGCTGTTCGGAAAGTTCGCGGCCTCAAATAGAACAACAAACAAAATAATGTTAAAATTTTTTTTATTTTTCAATGTAGTCTCCTTTGTTAGCAATGCACTTATTCCAGCAATGTTTTAGCTTTTTTATGCCATCACAATAGGTCAATTTGTCAAGGTGTGCAAAATACTCAATTCACTTCAGAGATGACTTCGTCATTTGAGTGGAATCTCTTTCCAGCCGAGAATATTTTTAGGCTTGGAAAAAGGTGGAAGTCACTGGGGGACAAATCAGGTGAGTACAGTGGACGTGGAACTAATTGGAAGCGAAATTTGTTTACCTTTTGTTCAGTGATTCTGGCGGAATGTGCAGGTGCATTATCGTGGTGGAACAGAACCTTTTTCTTCTTCAAGTGTGGCCTCTTTTCTTCGATTTCTTTCTTCAGTTTTTCCAAAAGTTCACAGTAATAGACAGCATTAATGGTCTTTCCTTTTTCTAGGTAGTCAATAAAGATGATGCCTTTAGCATCCAAAAAAACTGAGGCCATCACTTTTCCCGCTGATGGAACTGTCTTTGCCTTCTTTGGTGGTGGTGAACTGTGGTGTTTCCATTGCTTCGACTGTTCTTTTGTTTCAGGAGTGTAGTAATGGATTCACGTTTCGTCAGCAGTCACAAACTAACGCAAGAAATCCTGTGGGGTTTTCTGGTAAAAGCCCAAACACTCCTTTGACATCAAAGTGCGAACAAGTTTTTGCTCAGCAGTCAGCAGAAGCGGCACCCACCTTGCTGAGACCTTCGTCATAACCAAATTTTCGGTTAGGATGTGGTGCACCCGGTCGACAGAGATGCCTGTTTTCTAAACTATCTCACGCATTTTCAAACGGCGATCTGCTAATACCAAATTGTGAGCTTTGTCGATATTTTCTTCAGTGACAGCAATTGATGGCCGTCCACTGCAAGGATCAACTTCCACTCTCTCTCTGCCAGATTTAAAAAGGGCTGTCCATTTTTTCACAGTGATGTATGAAGGAGCAGACTCTCTCAAAACTTCATCCATGTCAGCTTTGATTTGAGATGGGGTCAACCCTTTTTTCGTCAAGTATTTTATGACCGCACGAGTCTCCGTCTTCTCCATTTTTGACAAAGCATGTGCACACTGACTATCTGCTAAGTTGTCATGGCAAAACTTTATGACAAATCAAGCAGAAATTAGTATCGTATCTCTAGCAAAAATGGCTGAATTATTCCTGCCAAAAATTAAATTGATCACAGCACTGCATATAGGCAAGCCCGTGAACTTTCCGAACAATCCTTGTATAGGCTACTCTTACACTATTAATAAGTTTACTGAATTAGATGCATGCCCTCTCCCTAGAATTAATGACCTGATTCAGAAAATAGCCTCTTATAAAGTTTTCAGTACGACAGATTTGAGTCAACTCTAACCATCAAATTCCCATTCCAAAGGAAAACTGTGAAAATGTATAGCGCGGACAGGAAAACACAGACACGTTTTACCAATTAAACGAGTTTAATTTCGCGCAAACATTAATATATATACAGAATAAGTTCGGATTCCCGCTGTTACCTACAAACGTTCCAAAATCCCGAGCGATCAGATATATCAATATACCGGTAGTTACTTTTCCGATAACTACCTCCCAACAAAATTAGTTGCGCGCGTAAACTTAAACTAACTTAAAACTAAATTAAACTAAGAGATAGAAAAGATAGAAAGGGGAAATAAGAAGAATTAAAGGACAGAGGGTACCCAATTTTCCTGTTGGTTCTCCACAGTTCCTCGTCTCGGCTTCGTTCTCGGCTGTTCTTCTTTTTAGAACCGTTTCGGTCCGTTTCGGCGTTGTCTTATAATCATCGACCAGATTCTTCTGTCGATCCACTTCTTACGGCCTCCTTCTGCAGCGCTCCCCCAACTTTTTGTTCCAGAGCCTTCTGCCACACGTCTCTCGCTCTCCAAGTCCGGCCTAAGAGTGCCTAAAAACCCTTTGTTTTCCTCTCTTCCAGCCCCATTTTCGTCTTTTGTTCTAAGGCTACCCCCTGATGGGTTAGGGGTGAGGCGAGTTCTTGGAAATCCGAGACAAAGGAACAAAGAAATCGGAAGGAAGGAAAGTTCTAGAGTTTAAATTAAACTAAAACTATACGGACTAATAATAATAATAACAATATTAATAAAAGAAAAACAGGCGTGTAGCCACAAAACAAACATTATATGGCATTTGAAGCTTGTAACAAATTATGGCAGTTTAAGTGATTAGTTTTGGTCTCACAAATGGTGTTACTGGATTTCAATGTTCTATTTCTCAGTTGATTGCTAAAGAAGATTTAGTTGACATATTTTCTTATTTGGACAATGTTACTGTCTATGGAAGAACCTGGAAGAACATGATTGCATGGGTGGTAGCCTGCAGTTCATACAGGATGATGACCACATGTGGAGGCAGGGAAAAGTCTGAACAGTTGATTACAGTTAAAAGCTGGGAAAAGTCTGGACAGTGGTTGTCACTATCAGAGGCTGGGAGAAGTCTGCCTTTGTCCTTGAGATCCAGGTTTTTAAAAAGATTCTCTTCTCCAGATCTCTAGTGTTTGAATGGTTGGTTTCCTGTATCTAAGCAGATGACAGACCATTTTGGGCTACCAAAGGTTTAATTCGACACTGTGTTTTAATCCGATCAAGGGAAATTAATCACACCTTGAAACTCCTGCTTGTATTTGTTTCAAATTTTTATAAGTCTGACACAAAATATCAGCACTGCATCTCCATTTAAGGTTATTTGAAAACTTATTTTTTTCTCTTGATTAATAATTTTATTATTTTCTGACTTTATTTAGGTTTTTCTTCCAATTTTACGAGCATTAGAATCAAAGCTCGATCCCTTGATTTGACACTTTTATGATATTTTTAACACAGTATCGCTCAGGCCTCACAATTTAATAAACACACAATTGTGACCTGTATGGAAATATTTCTTTTAAATTACATCATGATGCTGATGGAATGTCTTGAAGAATGCTTTATGAACTTTTTTAATTTCTGAATTTGTTGAGTTTAATGGAACAACTGTACTACCTGATATAGGTCCCTAAATGGAGCCAAAAATGTTTGTGTTTAATAAATTGAGGCTGGAATAAGTACTGAGGTTTTCTTTTGTGGTATTATTGGTCCTACATTTTATTTTAACCTTTTCTTGATTTCAATAAACCAGCATGAAGTAAAATGTAATTATTTAAACTTTTTCATAAGCCTGTGTTTCTTCCGCCACTAGTACCACACACTTCAGAAACATCTGCCACGTTATCGAAAATAGAAACAATTCCTAATAGAAAAAAAATCCACAAGGCATTAATGCACAACAGTCGAACCTTTATCCTATATTAACAAAAAAATGACAGAAAATCTTGTATTTGTATAATGTAGCAGCATCCTTGTTTGTCAAGCATTCCTGCAATGTGCTTACCTAAAAACCTGTTAAATATATATATATATATATATATTTAACATGTTTTTAGGTTNACAGTCGAACCTTTATCCTATATTAACAAAAAAATGACAGAAAATCTTGTATTTGTATAATGTAGCAGCATCCTTGTTTGTCAAGCATTCCTGCAATGTGCTTACCTAAAAACCTGTTAAATATATATATATATATATATATTTAACATGTTTTTAGTATATATATATATATATACACACACACACACACACACAATTATTGAAGTAAGTTTACAGTGGTAATTGTTAATTTACATTTTTTAATGTAATCATTTTTTAAGTACCAACATTTTTGCTAAAATTACAAAAATTCATCACAAAAAATTTTAATTTTTTATTTTTGTTCATTAAAAATGTAATGAATACTCACAATTGGTGGAGCTGGAAGTACTAAGATATCAAAGTCGTCATTATCAGCTATAAAAATTGTAGAAATTGAAATATTTCCAAGTATAGCATTCAGTAATTCTTCTGAACAAAGAGTAATAAAAAAATTCTTATTCCACCCTTTATCTTTGTTATATATGATTTCAACTTCAAATGTTTTCTTGGTTTCACCTTTAAAAAATTAAAATTTCATATATTTAAATTCTTGCAGTTTTTGAAATTAAATGTATAGTTTTTCAAAATACACACTGACAAGAATATTCATTAATATTCAAAAATCATAACTTAATCAACATCTGATCACTCCGTATCTGGACTGCTGTATGTTACTATGTATATAATTCGTCTCTGTAATCCAAAAAATTTTTGGTAGACGGACTCACAGCAAAACATGTTTTGCTGTAAGTCCGTCTACCAAACATCTGATTGAAAAACATCTGATCACTCGCTGAGAGATTTATTCTTAAAACAAACGTTTTCAATCCAATCAATGGATCATCATCAGGTTAATTGGAACACTTCAAAAATAGAACAACAAGTTCAAAATACAAAATATAAATATTAATAACCGATAACATATACACTATTAATAGACAAATAATGTTTGTAAATAATAAAATTAATACAAATGCTGCTAATACTAAAAATAAAATAAAATAGTCAAATATAACAAACAAATTGTGAATACTAAATATTAATACCTCTAACTTAATAGACCAACTGTTAATACTAAATATTAATATTGCTTAATAGTGAATATGTGANGATATGGGGCTGAAAGTGGTTGAAAGTGGCTTTCTATTTCGAATGTTTTGTTCGAATTTGTTCGAACAAATTCGAACATAAAATTCGAATATTGGTTCGATTATAGAACGATCGTAAACGTTCCAGAAACGTTGAAAATAGTTTGTTTGACTGGACGTGAACAGGAGATGTTCAGAAATAAAATTGGGACCAGGAAGTGTTAATATAAAGCGGCATGCAAGATTTACAGGCGGTTTTTTGCGTTTTTGCGGGAAATCGAACATATTTTTATGCTCATGTAAAAATTCTCTGGAAATGTCTGGAAACAGGAGACCTAATTATTGCATTTTGTGAAAACGGGTAAGATTGGCTGTAATTATCTTAATCTTCACTATTGTTACTTTTTGCCCACAAATAAAAACCCAGCAAAGCGGGTCCTTGCAGCTAGTACTAAATATTAATATTGCTTACTTAACTATACAGAGTTTTTACTACAAATATTATTAAAGTTCCTGCTCTTATTTTAAGTTTTTAATTGCAAACTTCCATGCGGAAGGAAGTCCCTCTGCATCTCTTGTGTTGATGCAATTCCCTTTAAGTTTGCTTCTATAAATTTCTACTTTTTCAGCCGTTCTTGCCAAAGTCGGAGAGTGTATCTGTTTCAGGATATCCACTTTCATTCCATTGTACTTTTGAACCTTCCATTTGTGCCATTTGAGCCAATACTGTGGCATTAGAACCTTTTCTAATATCATATCTGTGCTCTTCTAGTAGTAACCCTGTGAGGATCGCGAATACCGTTGACAAAGAGACACAACTTTTACAATATGAAAGTCTTTTATTCGCGTACAGAGTACAGAAAATATTTATAAGATGCCAGCTGCTATCTCTATCCCTGAACATATATCTTAATTTTAACAACATAAACCCAACAAACAAATTAAATAATGCGACAATTCTTTAATTTAATAACTATTCTACTGATAGACTATACACTCAGATCTTAGGACTAAACTTACGGCTAATGATTATATACTAAAAGTGAAAACTAGATTTTAGACAAGACAGAAACTAAGAGATAAAGGTGAAAGACAAAGGAAGTTGGGTACCCAAATGTTTCCGGCGTGTTTCATGGGGAATGAAAAGTTCTTTCCTACGGACTTTCTGATTTCACTAGACACTTTAGAACGAATGAAAGCAACCTTCCCAGTATTCGTTCTCCTCCGTTTTCTTTTCTCTTCCTAAAGTTCGTTCTGGTTTCCACTCGGTTCCAATACCTCCGAGAGCTTGCTTCACACGTTCTTTTCCGTCTCGTACTCTCTACCAGAATGACCTCCTCGACCCCGTTATACCCTGAGGGTCACACACCTTCCCCTTTGTTACTCAGGGGTCACCCGCTGTTCCACCGTTAAACAAAAGTAGGGAGAAACTTCCAGAAAGAAAGACAATAGAAATGAAGACAAGGGAGATATTTTAAATAAAAATATAAACTATAACTATACAATTATGGCATGTAGCCACAACCCCAACATATTCTTTATTTATTCCTAATATCTGATTCTCGTATGGAATCTTATATACACCTGACATATCTTCTTTTTTAACCACCCCTTTATCGTTTCTAAGTATTCTGCACAAATTCGGAGCTCTTTTTAAGACCATCCTTGTATCTTTTATATTTGTGATTTCTTTCATAATGCTTCTTAAGCGCTTGTTGTACATAAATTTCATGTATGTAGATGGACCTTGAACAGATACTATATCTGTACCAACATCTAATTTATTGATAATCCCCTTTATAACATTCCTCTTGTAGCCCAATGCTTCTGCTACCTGCACGATTCTATTTCTGCATCCCTGTCTATTATACAGGTATACCTCGCCTTACGTCGGTAATTGGTTCCAGGAAAGCGACG
The DNA here is from genome assembly GCF_000671375.1 of Centruroides sculpturatus. Taxonomy (NCBI): domain Eukaryota; kingdom Metazoa; phylum Arthropoda; class Arachnida; order Scorpiones; family Buthidae; genus Centruroides; species Centruroides sculpturatus. Next base: position 266,978 of record NW_019384445.1, on the reverse strand, counting down.
TAAGTCGAATTAACTTGTCTCTGAATCTACTTGTCACTAGGCTAAACCATAAATTACCATTCCCGGTTCTGTATTTTATTTATTAATGCATTTTTAATAACATATGGTTAATAAGGATTTATTTTAAGCTTACAAACAAATAAATTTTAGTTTTTAATATAGTACAGAAAAAAGTAATCTAAATTTACGAATGCATGTACTGTAAATACAGTACATACTTCTAAATGTATATATTTTAATATGATTTTATGTGCTTTAAACGTTTTTCTAGTGATATTACGACTTCAATATTTGTGGCGGACAGACGTAAAGTCGAATAAAATGACTTAAACTTGATTTTTATTTTTCCATATACTTTTTTGATAAACGACGTATAATCGGGAACGACGTAACTCGAAACGACGTAAGTCGAGGTATACCTGTACTTTTGCAGTATAAAAAAGCCCTCCTAACTAATGCTCGAAATGCTGCTAATTTATATTTATAAGGATCATTAGAGCTTGCAGGTATATATAGTGGGCTATGCATTGGTTTAATAAATACCCCGGTAGATATATGTCCCTCTCTAAATATAATATTAATTTCCAAAAAATGTACCATAACAGAGCTTTTTTGCTCTAGTTTCAAGCTAAGGCCTTCCTCATTATCGTTAATCCTATCCATAAAGTTAGCAATTTCTCAATTATTTTTCCATATTATGATATATCATCAACATACCTTTTGTAGTATATAATATCGCTTTCGAAATTACGCAGAACTTTAATCTCTAGTCTACTAACAACAAGCTCACATAGTAGCCCTGAAATTGGGCTTCCCATTGGGACCCCCCTACATTGCTTATATGTTTGACCTTCGAAAGCAAAGAAGAATTCGCAGCAAACCAGGTTAACCATCTCTACCAACTCATTTCTATGATGTGCTAATGTAGGGTTTACTCTATTCAAGAACTCCAAAAGTGCTTCTACACAAGATTCAATCTTAATAGAAGGGAACAAATTTCGTAATCTAAAACAGTTTCCACTTCCTCATCCACTAAGGTAACTCCTTGTAGTTCTATGACCACCATTACATGATCATTAGCCACCAATTCATTACTTTCCACCTTGGAGGAGATATACTCATGTAACCGTCTTTCAAAGAAAAACATTGGTGCTTTTCGTTTTTCCACAATAGGTCGTTTCCTAGATTATTTGCCTTTGCTAAGACTCATAAAAAAGGCAAGAAAATAAGACCTATTGTGGAAAAACAAAAAACACCCACGTTTTTTGAAGTTATGTAAGTTAAATAGTAAATTAAATAAACATATGAAATTACATTACAAAATTAAACACTGATAATTAAATTTAAAACTTTTTATAATAAAAGTGTTTTCATTATTTGCTAAAAACATTTTCAACCTCTTTTTACAGGTCTTCCTCAGTGAGAACAGAGAATAATTTAACTGAATTATAACATAAATAATATTCAACAATAAATATAATAAATAGAAATTTTTAAATTTAACATAACAGAAGGCTGAAAACGTTGTAGTGCTCTGCCACTTATTGGTGGTTGTTTAGTGAAGTGTATGTATATATTATTTATTTATTTATATATAATTATCCTTTGTACTTAGTTCACATTAGTTTTATTATGTTCATTATTGTATCGGTTTTCCTTTTTTTCCCTTTGTTTTGTTGTTCGTGTTTGACAAATGTCCTTCTCACTTCATACCTCCTTTTTGCAGTGTGTGTAGATGAACCTCTTGATTGGTTACCCAAGAGGTCAATGGGGTAATCAATCAATCATTATTTTATTAAGGTGTGAACACACATATCTCAGTGCCACACAATAGCATTACTGGGAGTAAAGGATACATCAACATAATTTTACAAACAATTGTTACAAGGATAAATACATTCAATATTACAATAGCGAGGATATTTATATTATTTACAGAGGTAATTTCTCATGTTGTTTATCAGGTCATGTGAAATGGTTATATTAAGTACATATATAGTAATGATATATATAGTAAGAGTATCTAGAAAGAGCCACCTAGAAAGAGTATCTTCCCACAGCAGCTGTCATAATGTCTGTTTACTGATTTTATCATATTCAAACGGTGCAGCAGTGTTCTCTGCAGCCTGCTTGGCTAGGCAATATGCCCTTTCATTTTCTTGCACACATTGATGGCTCTAACCCAGTGTTTCCCAAACTTTTTTAGGCCATGCCCCACTTTAACATTTCTAAAATCATCATGTCCCCCCATACATAATTTTAGTTATAAAATTTATTTTTGTTCTTTTTAGTAATATGAATGATAATTTTAAAGCGATTTCTTACAACTGTTGTCAAAACAAAGAAACGAACTTTTAATAAATAAAAAAATAATAGATTTTAAAAATTTACTTTAATGTGATTTGTGGACTTGATGCTTTTTACACAGCGATTTTATATCTGGTTCAAGCTTAGTTAGCTTAAATCTCAAATCTCCACGTTGTGTTATATCCAGACGATTTCTTTTTTTAATCAACAAATCACTCACAGCACTAAAGCCACATTCAGCTAGATATGAAGATGGAAACGGTAATAAGAGTTTTCTTGCACATTTTGTGGTATTGGGGTATTTAGCCTCTGTTTCATCGCAAAGCCATGCCATCGCACCTTTAATATTAAATAGAGTTATTACAGATTCGTCACTTTGCAACTCCGCGAGTTCTTCTTGATATTGCAGATTGGATATATCAGCTAAATCCACCAAAACTGGTTGCACCATCCATGTCGGAAAATTCATTTCTTTTAAATCAGCAAATCTCTCTTTAAAATCCGTAATTAAAATTTTTAAATGATTAACAATTTCAAGTATTGCGGAGTCAGAAACATCACACTTGTTAAGCCAATGAAACTGTTCAAAATTTTTGTTGCTGACGTGTTTTTGATTTAATTCTAAATTCTTAATAAAACCAAATATTTTTGCTTTGGCATCAACCAGTGTTTTGTTTGGTCCTTGCAGTTGCTTGTTTAACAAATTTAGCTTCTCAAAGATATCGGCTAAATAACTTACATATGCTTTGCCATTTGTTGTCAACAATAATTTCATTTCAGGCTTATCAATTAAAAACTTTTCAAGCGAATCGAACAACTCAATAAATCGTTTCAAACAATTCCCTTTTGAAAGCCACCTTACTTCAGTGTGTAGTAACAATCGTACGTGGTCTTCATTTTGTTCCTCACAAAATAGCTTAAATAAGCGCTCGGTTTTAGCGCTGGCTTTTATTGAGTTAATGCATTTGATAACTGCATTGAGTACTTCATTGAGAATAGGAGACACGTTTTTAGCCACCAAGTTTTCTTTATGGATAACACAGTGAATAAGTATCATTTCTGGATTATCAGCTTTCATCAATTGTAAACAACCATTTTTTTTGCCCATCATATTGGGGGCACCATCGGCAGCACACGAAATAACATTCTTCATGGGGATCTCATTGTCATCCAAGTAGCATTTGAATATGTTGTAAATGTCTCTCGATTTGGTAGTGCTTTCTAATTGTTTACAAAAAAGCATTTCTTCTGCAAACTGTCCACGTTCAATATACCTGACATAAGTGATAAGAACGGCCTCACTGTCTCTTAGGGTTGACTCGTCCATCTGCACAGAGAAATTTCTGGTTTTTAGTTTCGATACGAGTTGTTTCTCAATGTCTTCGCCCATCTCGTCGATCCTTCGGCTGACAGTATTGTTACTGAGAGGCATCGCTTTTACATCCTCGTCATCTTTTTCTAGAACAGTTTTCATAAAAGCAGAAATTGAGGGCTTTATAAGATTCTCCCCTATTGTGTGGCTTTTCCCTGATTTAGCAATTAACAATGAAATTTGGTAACTAGCCTCTTGAATACGACTATTTGTTACATTTCTAGACGTGAAGATTGAAGTAATTGTCGTCCTTTTCTCGAACTTTTCCTTTAATGTTTTGAAGAAACTTAAATCTGAATTAATATAGTCCTTGTGTTTGGCCTTCAAATGTGCTTCAAGCCGACCCAATTTCATAGATTCGTTTGTCAAACATTGCTGGCATATCAAGCAAAACGGCATCCTCTCATTGTGAACTGCTGGTATAAATCCATATTTTAGATATTCCTCTGAATATTGACGAACTTTCTTTTTTGTTGTTCCACTCATTTTTTATGGGCTAAAAAAATAATAAAATTTTGTAAAAATAATTCAATGTGACAGAGTAAACGTAAATTTAGAAAAAATTGTTTTTGTGTAGATATAACACATTTTGCCGCAAGTGATACTTGGGATAAACGCAAGCCCTGAAGATTCCAGCAGACCAGATTGCAAGATTTTAATACTTCTGGACTCCTTTATCAAAGACACTGCTATTAGAGATATCTAAACTAACTGTGAACCACCGGAAAGGGGGGGGTAGGTCTCCCGATCCGGCAACAGGTTGTTAAACCCTTTCACGGTCAGGATGGGTGAAAGGAGTCTTTTTCCCGCAGTAACGGCCTTTAATGTTTTGGGTCGAGTGGCGGAGGGAGGAGTGCGTCGGTGAGACGACAGGCGATATACGAGTAAACGAGGAGGCCAGATGTAACATAAGAAAAATTAACAATTTATTAAAGCAAGTTTCGGGTAGTACATCATCTAGTTCGCGTCCCTAAAACGTGGAGAGACCGAGAGAGAGCTTACAATAATTGGTTCCATACCTCTTGATCTGTTATCCACTGAGGAAAATTATCCACTCTTTGAATTAGGAAAATTCACTGGTCAAAAATTCACTGGTTAGGAAAGTTCACTGATTAGGAGAGTTCACTGGTTAAATATTTGAATCGATGATTAGGAAAGTTCACTGGTTAAAAAGGACACTATTTTTAAAGTTATCGGCTGGAACGACCCCCGAGAAGGGGAAGGAAGGGGTTTTTATAAGATCGGCGTGGGAGAATGGTCACGTGATTGATTGTTGTGAGGTAAAAGGTACGCCGATGGGTCAGAGTTGTTCCCGGGACCATGCTAACTATCAACTTTGGAGTTGGAATGCGGGATTAGTTTCAAATTGAACGGATGTTTATGTCGAACATAAACGGAAAGTTTTTTTTCCGTTAGGTTTCACTTTAAGTTAAAGGAAAATTTAATTAGATTTTAGGCAAATACGGGACAATTAATCGGCAAAATAATCGGTAAAAATTCCGAATCTCACAAACAAAAAAAGCACAATTAATTAGTTTTTAAATATTATCAATAGTTTTACAGTTTAAAAACTTATATAAAAGCTAAATGGTTAAAAAATAAACATAAATTATTCAATACGTAAAAATTATATTTCTACAACATGTATTAATTCATTTAATCATATAATTGACAGACAATTATGACATATAGGTGTTAAAAATATTAGAGTTAAATTTTTAAAAAAAAATTGTGCAAAAACGTTGTTACTTAGCGACTTTAACAGATACAAGATTTCTGCGACAAGAGATACAGCAAAGAGAAACGCTGAAAAGTTCACTTGCGGACTCTAATAATATAGTTTAGGTTTTGATACCATCTTAAAAATGATTATTAATAATTTAAGTCCTCTATTTAGAAAATTTTCTTTTTCATATTATTTGTCACCTAAAGCGTTGCATTAAAAAAGCTCATAGCGAAGGGAAGAAATTGTCATGTCAATTCTCAAATTGCCCCCCTCCAACCATCAAATTGCCCCCCTGTGGGGCGTACGCCCCACTTTGGGAAACACTGCTCTAACCCATGTTATTGCAAAAATACAGTCTGTTGTCTGCAAAAGGTTTCAAATATTTTCAGCAATTGGATGTAATTTCAGGCTTTTTAATTAATTTAAGAGAATGTAGGCAGAAAGTGAATCTGTATACAAATGAATGGTTGTTCCAGGAAGATTGATATTTACCCATTCAATAGCACAGTGAATTGCAAATAGTTCTGCTTGAAATACAGTACAATGATTGCTTAGGCATGAATTCTGACTGAAAGTCTCTAAATTGTTAGCAAAAACTGCAAAGCTGCAGCCAACTGCATTATTAATTTTTGATCCATCGGTATAAATTTCAAAATCTGCAGATTGTGTATTAATGAAAGTGCAGTTTATAGAAGTGCCAGGGAACATTGTATTACCATAGGGAAAATTCCACTCAATATCATCGTGAGTTATAGTATGTGAACTGCATTGTATGGACCTGCCCTACCTTAGCTGCTGTAGCCTTGCTTTATTGCATAGTAGTTAGATCAATTGGGGGCTTTTTTGCAATTACTTGCAGACTTTGATTGCTGACAGTGCGATAAGCCATAGCAATAAGTAGAAGTGCACTTCTTTGGGATGACACCAATTTTCGTCTGGGATGCACCTTTTGTGATGCCCAGCCCCAAGATACGCAAGAATATGTGATTATAGGGATAAATATTGCATCATAAACATAAATAATAGATTTAGTATATGTCTCTTCAATCCGAATGGTTAACAAACGGTAGACTTTCTTTCAGCTCTGAGGTTAAGTATTCCTTTATTGTCTTTTCAATCCGAATGGTTAACAAACGGTAGACTTTCTTTCAGCTCTGAGGTTAAGTATTCCTTTATTGTAAATTACATATGCATTTCAGGCTTATATGAGCCCCTCTTCAGTGTAAATTCTCAGATGGTTGAGTAACACTTTTTAAAAATTGTATGACATCAACAATGACATTATTACCAACAAAACACATGAATAACAATCGTATATGAGTATAATTCCCAAACCTGTTCTTTTTATCCATTTTGTCATTAAATTTTCTCCACAAAATCTGGTATAATAGCTTTGAAGAGGGGCTCATACAAGCCTGAAATGCATATGTAATTTACAATAAAGGAATACTTAACCTCAGAGCTGAAAGAAAGTCTACCATTTGTTAACCATTCGGATTGAAGAGACATATACTAAATCTAAGTATTTATCAGCTATTATACCAGATTTTGTGGATAAATAATAGATAATGCAGGTGCCAACAGCCCCACTCTCTCCAAGCAACCTGTGCAAAGGATTGAAAAATAAGTTCTGTGTGGCTGGTTATATAATTGATGTGACAATCCTAAGATAGTCTGAAATCAAGCATTACGTCCAAGTATTTTAAAGTTTGATCAACCTTGACGTTGCTATCATTCATTTTGATATGTGGAGGTCTTTTATAAAGGTTAGGCTGTCCAGATTTATTAAAAACAATACCTTTTGTTTTTTGAGTATTAAAATGTAACTTATGGATAGTGCCCCAATCAAATATATTTTGCAGCATGATATTCCCTCTAGTCTCGAGGTCTGCCCTTGACCTACCATCCAATAAGAGTAGTGCATCATCTGCATAAGCATAACTTTGCGTCTGGCCAAAATCCTGATGTAAAAAAATATCAAAGACAATATTCCATAAAAGTGGTCCAAGGACAGAACCTGCAAGCAACCTTGAGTAATATCCTTGCTAACTTGATGTTGTCTATACTGAAATATGGCCTTGCGATTGAGAAGATAGTCCTGTATTAAACTTAAGATGTTTCAATAACAATTGATGTTAATGAGCTGATGAATAAGGGGCCTAATAATAAGAAGGCACTATCGAAAGCCTTCGATATATGAAAGCTGACCCCAAGAACGTATTTTTGATTTTCTAATAAAGATTGCATGGTCTTAGTCACAGCTTCAATAGCATCTTCAGCCAATTTTTGCCTGCGGAACCCAAACTGTTCCTCACTCAAAAATCTGTTGTGTTCAATAAACCATGTTAGTCTGTTTGTTACTAAGTTTTCTAAAACTTTACCTAACACAGGCAAAAGAGATATTGGTCTAGAATCATGAGAAGACCCTGGTGTGGGCACAGGGACAACTTTCGCAATTTTCCATGCTTGCATGAAGATTGCATGGTGCAGGCAAGTGTTGAAAATGTTAAGCAGATGCTGCGGAATAATAGTCCAGAGTTTTTTGACAACTTCAGCTGTGATTTCATCAGGACCAGGGGCTTTGCCATTTCTCATGCTGTTAAAGGCATAGTCAACCTCTTCCATGGTAAACATCGAATCATCTTCTGTAAGATTTTCAGGTGTGACATTGAATTCTAAGCACATATGTCTGTGCCAATCCATATCACTATCAAAGTTATTCGCAGGACAAAAGATCTCAAGTTGGGAGGTCATAGCCTGCAATAAAGTTTCGAGCTCATTTCCATCGTAGTCAGTACTCATAATTTTTGTTTTCCTTAATTTGTTAGAACACATTTTAGTAATAAAACCCCATGGGTTACTTGATGTTTTTGTACAAAATTTGCACCAGCTTCATCTTTTCTTGTCCTTAATTGCTTGTTTGTATGTACTTTGACTCCAAAGATATACTTCCTTATGTGAGTTTCTAATATCATTGTCTCTGCAACGTTGATAAATCTTTCTGATTCTCCTAGTTGTTCTTCATAGGTTATCAAGATTAGATGTCCACCAAGGGACACTTCTCTTAGATGGCATCTTTTTTTGGTATATATATTTCACATGCATTACATATCACTTCAATGTCACCATTAATTTGGTTTCTTGCTTCGGTAAAATTTTCTGAATAAGAGACGGTCAGAGATGTCTCTAAATAATCCTTCATATCATCCCAACTGGCTTTATTCAAAGCAATCTAAAGCGGGGGCCACAAATAGGCAAGACTGAGTCTGCAGAGCTTAAAAGGTCAAAAGCAATCATGGCATGTTCAGTAAGACTGTCTTCTGTTAAAACTCTCCAATTAGTGATCCAGTTGTAAAGACCATCACTACATACTGCTATATCAATCTAATTATCTCCAGTATTAGATGCCAAGGTTGGTGGTGATAAAGAATTGTTGAAGATAAGCAAGCCATGAAGTGCAAAAAATTCCTCCAATATGCCACCTGACTATCAAGACGATCCCCCCAAGTCGGGGAGTGTGCATTAAGGTCTCCTGCAACGATAATATGTGTACCTCAGAGAGCCAGGATGATTCTTTGCAACTCCTTGATAAAATCACAAGTATCGTGTCCCCCAGAAAATAAATGTTTATCACAATTATTCTATTATCATTAATCAATATTTCTGTAGTGATAACATATTTCAAAAACTCATATGTTGCATAACCGATAAACTTTTGTTCAGGACCAATGTAATTGCCCACGGAACTGCATTAGATCCACTTATTACAGGACAATAAGTAGGGAGACATGAAGGAAGATTTCTACAACAATAAGGTACCTGTACAAGTATTATGTCAAAAAAATCATGTTGTTTACAGAGAAGAGAGATTGCTGCAATGCTCCTCCCTAAGCTAATTTGCAGTAAACGTATACAAAAAGGGTTAATCAGTTTCATAATCTGTTCTACATGTTATGTTTTTCTTAATTCGCTGAAGTACAGGACAGGAACCATTGCGTGCATTGTGATTACAGTGTTGTGATTGTTCTTGTTGACAATTGCAACAGACAGGAGCATTATTACGATTAGGACAATCCTTATACAGATGATCACCAGTACAGTGGCTACAAACATGAGTAGATTGTGGGCAATCCTTTGTAGAATGGTGAAATTTACAACAGTTAAAACATTGTAAAATTGGACAAAAGTCCATTGCCCTACAGCATGATCATTCAATGTTAAGCTTTTCTAGTTGTAATATCATTTTCCATATGTTTGGAGACATCTGTACAATCCAATTCCAAAAAGTAGCATCACTCTTACCAAGTACGAATTTTATGCGACATTGTTCCTCGAATTCCTGTTCTGTATAATTTTGATTTATGAGATTATTTTGTTGCTATATTAATCGTAATAGATCTTCCCTCGTGATATCAGTGTGTACAGAATATATTATCACATGAGGCCATCTCTTTTTAGGCCAGCAAGTTATTAATTCAGATAGTTTCTCCTCAATATTCTTTTCCAAGATGTTAGCATCATCACACATGAAATGTATGTATGGCACATGAAATTGTTGTAGGATAATGGAGTCAATGAGTAGTTATTCTTTGTAATTTCTATGGCAGCCTTTTTGTTGTTCTGTAAGAATGTTGTGTTCATCAATATGATTGTATATTTTGTTTGCATTGCAATAGTCAGTGTTGGAAGACATGTAATTGGTCTGTACTGTGCTGGGTCTTTGGTACAGTGAAACCCCGGTTAACGAACATCCTGGTTAATGACCAAATCGGTTAACGAACTTTTATTTTGCAAAAATTTTGTCTCGGATAACAAACAAAATTCAGATAATGAACGTAACGGTATTTTGTGTCAAATTTTAGTTGGTGTTAGGCATGCGCAAGTTAAGCATTGCTTTTCCAAGTGTTTGTGCTATACTTCTTTTTCAGTTTTGCAATTTATATATTTAATCAATATGGCATCAAAGAATGAAAAAAGTCATAGTGGCAATAGAAAACGACAACGCGCTATCGCATTTGAGAAAGATTTTGCATAAAAGAGTAAAACAATCAACTTTAGATCAATTTCTTGTTCCTTACAGACAGAGTTTGTTTTTTTGTTAAGTTATGGCAACGCAACACTTGGGCGATGTGAATAGGGGGAATGCCTTCTGGGAGGTGTTTTTAAGGGAAACTGGCCCCTATTTAGGCGTTACAGACGTGGAGAAAACCCGGAAAACTCCGCGTGGCCAGCCCGTCCGAGCGAGGTGTGAACTCACAAACAAACTCCCCATGTTCAAGGTACGAAGACCACTTAGCCACTGGTGGGTTTTTTACTGAAAGAGACTTCGACTCGAAGAATCTTCCGATGAAGTGCTACCTGTTATTTTTTTGGAAAGATTCCCCTTCTAAGCATTAAGGTTCGTATATCTCCACTTTTCTGCCAACAACTACAACAAACGAAGGTATGTACAATGCTATTTTATTAAACAAAGTTTACATGTTTGTTGCTGTAATGATAGATACTATGTTTTCCTACATTTTCATCAAAGAAAATTACTGTATATTAAAAATAAAATAACAAAAATTTTGGAGACTAGAATGGATTAATTGCATTTACATTAATTTCTATGGGAAAAATTGCTTCGGTTAACAAACAGTTCAGTTAACGAATGGAGTCACAGAACGAATTAAGTTCGTTAACCGGGGTTCCAATGTATTGTTGTTTTTTGGTTTCATGTAGTGATGCCCTGCGTGAGAAAATTTGGCATGACTTATGAATTGTTAATGATATGAGTTATTATTATTATATATTTTATTCTTATTAATTGATAAATAAAACAGAAATGAAGTGATATGATAANATTGCAGCCCAATAATTTTAATGCCTTAATTTTAATCTTGTTTCTTACATAGAGCAAATTCTGGTAAAAAGTGAGTTGGATAAGTGTCAAAATTTCTTATCCTTTTTAGTGAATTTTTCTGTTTGTGAATTGCAAATCACATTTTAACATGGTGAACTTTTCTGCTGGCAAAAAACTTTTGCCACTAATAGGAATGACAAATTTCTATAGGTAAGAGAGAGACTTAAATATAGCAACTACAAAGACTATACTTTCTAATTATGGTCTTAATTGTTGTAATTAATGTAATTTTGAAATTTTCTTTTTGATAAATAAATTGTTTTTATGCTTGCTTTTATTTATTATTAGCTGCCATCTTGCTTTAACATTTGCTGCAATTCTCATGATCGTTCATGTTTACTATTCCTGTTTTATGAAATGGTAGTAATAATTATTTTTTGCATTCTGCTTTCACTTTTGCTAGTGAATGTGTCTGAATATCTTAAGAGGCCTCTACAGCAAATAAGAGCCAAAACAATCAACTCTCAAATTCATGTCATTGAATATTACTCCTATTAAAATTACTTTCTATTTAATTTTTTGAGTTTATTTTAACATTTACTATTATTATTAATTGATAAATAAAACATAAATGAAGTGATATGATAAATGAAAATCTTGTGCCTTACCTTCCAAATTCCCTATTCTGTTTCCCTTCATTTATTTTATAATTACATCAACAGTAAAAGAAATAAAAAACATTTTAATGTTTCAGATGATACCTTCTAAACTGCATATTAGTGACATGGTGTTCCAAAAGCATAAGATATACAATAGAGAGGTTATTAAAAAGTTTTGTTTCCATTTTTATACTACTTTGTTAAATTTTATGCTATTGCAAGTTATACTCATTGCATTTTATCCATAGAAAATTAAAATATTTAAATAAATTAATGTTAAAACAATTGATGTAGAACCTGCTTAATAAATTACAGTAGAATCTCGATTGTCCGGACTAATTGGGGATGAAGGTAGTCCGGATAAGGAAAAATCCAGATAATCGAAACAAATATTTTAAGATAAACGACTTCCAACAACTTAACACTGCGTTGAATAATAACAACCCACGAAAAACCTTTTTTTACGAGTGGAATTTAATAGTGACATAACACTCGTAAAAAAAGGTTTTTCGTGGGTTTTCAAATATTTTAATTTGTCTTTTAATGATAACACAACATGTTTTCTTTTCGATGACATATCGGTAATATTAAAAATAAATACTGTATTTAAATCGTGGTCAAATTTTCAAGAAACAAACGTTCATATTGAATTTGGACTACTACTGACCAGCGCTAACAGACTACTTATTGTTTAAAAGGCCCTCTGGTGGCGAAAGTAAGCCGGATTTTATAAAATAAAAAGCAGTTGAAACTGCATTTTTGTGAATAAAAATTTGACAAACTATTTATCGTTTTATGACAAGTAAAATTTTTTCGTCGCGTTTGCGGATTTTAAGTAATGCATAAACCTTCGAGGCGCGAGGCTCTTCGGACCACGAGGCATAGGCAGTGGCCCACGTTGCCCATACGCCGCCCTTGGTCATAGAAATGATGTAATTTGGATATAAATTATTTATAAATACGTATGTCAAATTATATTTTTATTATGATGCAAAATATATTTGAGTTTACGACCACTGTGCCGGGTGAGATGAAACAAAAAAAGTTATGCATTCCATCACGTACAGTACATAAACAGTATCGTAATTCGTCAAGTGCAAATTCGTAAAATTTTTGTTTATTTTGAACAATCCGGATAATCGAAAATCCGGATAATCGAGGTTCTACTGTATATTCAAAATTATTGGTGGACTAGCAGATAAGCCCGGTGTTGCTCAAGCAAAAAGTAACGATAGCAAAGATTAAGATTATTACATTATAGCCAATCTTACCCGTTTTCTCAGAATGCAAGAATTAGGTTACCTTGTTTCCAGACTAATTAGAAAAATTTTAGATGGGTCTAAAATTACGTTTGATTTCTCACAAAAACGCAAAAAACTGCATCTGCGCCTGTAAATCTTGCACATTGCTTTCTCTTAACACTTCAATTGTTACTTAACCACTTCCATTGTTAACACTTCCCCTGCGGGGGAATTTTGAAAAATCCCTTCTTAGTGTACATTCTTGTGACGTACCCTATTAAAATGTAATCAAAAACACAAAAAACCACATCTAAAATAGTATAATAGAAGCTGAGTTCTTCACGGGAAGCCTTAATCTTGTCCCTCTCCCGCAGGGGATTTCGAAAAATCACTTCTTAGTGTACGTTCCCATGATGCACCCTAACTGTGTACCAAATTTCAACCTTCAACTCCTAACTGTTTGGGCTCTGTGCTTATTATTATTCGGAGTGGCTATTTCAAAGGGCAATTTTGGCAACTAAAAATAATATTGTCGACGATATCAACTTTAATATTCAAAAGAAAATTCAAAACTGGCAAGAGCTCCTCCTCTATTAAGTTTGAGCATTGTATAAAATATAAATCAAATTAACTTTTTATTAAGAAATACACTAAGTACACTTTACACAGTTTTCACACTTTATTTTTGATTTATATTCAGTCACTGTATCACTTTGACTACTCACACTTCCACTGTTTGTTTTTATTCACTCGCTGAACTACTTTGAAATTTTCACTTCTTTTTTGGTTCTTCCCTTCGTCACTGATAAGAAACTGATGTTCAAACCCACAACGGATCTTGCTTTATATATCCCCACCAATGGGTAGTCCCACCCATACAAAAAAAGGCTTCGAATGGTCCATAATGTTCCAGAACATTCCACAACATTTGAGAGTGTTCTGGAATGTTCCATAATGATCTGGAATGTTCCGAGATGTTCCTGAATGTTCCAGAACATCCTGGAACATTCTGGAATGTTGTGGAATGCTCTCAAATACTCTCGAATGTTCTGGACTGTTCTAGAAATTTCTAGAAAGCAAAACTTCCAGCCCTTATATCTTCACCAGCACACCCTTCAGGCAAAAATGGGAACCTTCTTCATGGATGGAGGATAGAGGGCTACCACATCATATAACTCCCTTGATTGTACCAGGACTCATTTTTGAGTTTTAACAGCATGCATATTGTACACTTACCTTTATAATATATATTGATTAATTATTAATAAGCTGTAAAATATTAATGGAAAAATCTCAATCATTAGATCAATGTAATAATCAATCATTAGTAATAAAATAAATTATTTAATTAACTTTTGCAAAAAAATGTGTTCAGTAGTTAGTAACAACACAATTTAAATCTGAATGACTTACCATAATCAAAAAATAATATTGAACTTTTGGCTTGGTAATCAATACCCGAAATTGCAGTTCCATCTTTTGTATTAACACGAACTTTGGATATGTGGTTTATATCTCCACTTCTCACTGCAGTTACAGAAAGTTTAGTAACATGTTCTGGCTCATTGGGTTCTTCTATAGAATACTCAGGTCGTTCTAACTGTATTATTGTTACTGAAATAATTTTAATCATTAATTAATCAGTGTACAACATACATACAAGGTCTGTTAATTTAATTCCTAAACTGGCAACATTGTCTTTCTCATGTTAAACCTTTCTACTAAAAGTATTCAGTGAATGCCTTTGGCTCGTGTATGTATACGCAAAAGTTGATCTTGTACAGTTGTGTTTTCATGTCATATTGACATCTTGTTCACAAACTTTATAGTGCAGCGCTGTCCAACTGGCGGCCCGCCAAATAATTTTTACGGCCCGCGAGTACATTTTACTATGAATAAATTTATGTTACTAAATTATTATTATTATTATTAATATTAAAATTATTTTACTACCGTGTTTCCCCGAAAATAAGACAGTGTCTTATATTAATTTTTGCTCTGAAAAATGCACTAGGTCTTATTTTTTCCAGGAAGAAGAATTCACATTTATTATTGAACAAAAAAATTCCCAAGTCAAACTTAGACGAGAGTGACATATATTCGGTGTGTCAAACTGTCGCCTTTTTTATAGCGTCAACATCGGACTCACTGACCAATTAGTGCTTACTAAACCGTAGCACTATGCAAATGTCATGTGGTTTATCAACCTTCTTGGCCCCCTGAAGGACTCTGAAATGTTTGGTGAAGAAAATATGGCCCGCGGGCTATGATAAGTTGAACAGCGCTGTTATAGTGCACCATGTCCTAATCATTAAAAATGGACCAACAGATGAATGTCAAGTTCCATGTGAAGCTGCAGTACGGTGTTTAGATCTAGCTTGAATTTCCAAATGATAAGAATATCATTGACATAGAGCGTGTAAAGAATGATTTCTGCGTTGAAGGACTCTAACACTATCTATCTAATTTTCTAACAATTAATTCACAGAGATCTCCAGAGAGGGGGCTATCCATTGGAACTCCCCTTTCCTGAAGATAGATTTGCTGGTTGAAAGTGAAGAATGAAGTGTAGCACATTAGATGGGCAATCTCCAAAACCTGCTTGTGGTATTTAGGTTTGGGTGAAGAGGCTTGGAAAAGAAAATCCCTAAGGGCAACGAAGTACAGTTCCAATTTAATGCAAGGATACATAGCTTCAAAGTCTAGAACTGTAATAAATTCCTGATCTGTCAGAGCAATATTCTGTAATTTAGTGATGAGTTCCTGAGTGTTTGAAATGGTGTAACTATAATCTTTCAAATGGTTTTTAAGGAGCTCATGTAGACCCTTTTCAATAGGTAGGGTTGGAGATCTCGATTTGTCAACAATCGGCCGGATTTGCTTGCCTGGTTTATGGGTTTTAGCATAGCCGAATAGCCGCAGTATCTCAGGTGATTGCATGGTAGCATTTCCTAGTTGCAGGTGTTCAGCTAGTGGTCAGTTGGTGAATCTGGTAACTCTATTATGGAGTTTGTCTAAATATTCTTCATCTATTGTTCGGCATTCTGTAGAACTGATGTATTCTTCAAGCAACTTAGTGTATGTATGTTTCTTCATAAGAACAATGTTTTTGCTTTTATCTCCTCTGGTAAGGGTTATTTCATTAGCTTGGAGCCATTCTTTACTTTTACTTACATTTGTTAAACCATCCAACTCAGATTCAAAAACAAGTTATTAAGCTTCAAACAGGGTAAACTAAAAGTGTCCACACACATTCTAACATCCATACATACAGGAAGAAACCCCTGTATGTATTCCAGCCAGTTCCAGCCAGGTATTTACTCCATCCCATTATTGTGACACGAAGATTGAACAGATTTCTATATCTGAACATTTCAATGTGTCCTGAGTCCAAAAATATAAAAATTTGGGGGTCATTTTTTGACTGATTGCTACACTTTCCCTCTGTTATATATAACAGCAAGTGAAATAAAAATTATCACATACATATTTATGTAGTGAATATGTCATTACTTAGAGGAGTCCTTTAGCTTCAGATTAAAAAAGTTTCTACATTCTATCTTTATTAGAACTCTTATCTAGAACTTTATTATTTATTGAAGCTTTTATTCTGAGGTCACATGATAACAGAATTTTGAGCCTGTTTTGGTAACAAGTCCATCCTTGATCAGAATCAGATGATAAGGCAAAGTTGAAGTCAGTCAGATTTTTAAATGACTCCACAGCCCTGTAACTAGAGACTGTAACTGGTGTAACTGGTAACAAAATTTACAACAATGTGTTAAAGTTCATTACAGTCAGAAATAACATATCATTGCTTGCCACACTTATGATATGTATCAGTACAGAAAGTGTCTGTGGATTATTATATTATTTTCCAACTTTTGTGATGTTTTTAATTTTTAATATGACCCTAAAATAAAGAGAGAAAGCATGGAACGGAGGTTGCCATCATCCTCAAATAAGAAGAAAAAATTTTGCATTCAGAAAACCAACGAAAAAAATTAACCACAACTCCAAACTGGTTGTATATGCAACAAATAACACAAAAACACAAATAGAAAGAACCAGGAAGCACATTTTTTGGATATATTGATCAGGATGAAAGGCCAAAACATTTCCCAATGTATATACCACAAAAAACTTTTCCTTCTTTGTATATACCACACAATTTGCATGATTCATTTTCATACAAAATGGCAACATTTTGTACATTGGTTAGATTTTTCACACACTGTTCACTAATAAAGGATAGAGAGGAAGAATGGCAACATATCACATCAATGGCAAAACAACATGGTCTTATTAGGTCACTGCACAAGATAATCCAAAGGACACTATTTGAAAAAACTTTGTGGTTGTCACATACAATTGAGTGCTATCCAACATATATAGGGAGATAGCTAAACTGACAGGGGTTAAAATCGTTCATCTTTTCAATCATCAGAAATGACAAGGACATGGTCGATGGTAAGTTCCAGCCAAGTGTTTACAGTTAAGAAAGGAAAAATGGGGATAATAATTATTGTTGTTGTTGTTGCTATTATTATTATTATTGTTACTATTGTAATCGATGTAATTTTAATATTTTTAAATTTTGCTATTTGTGTTATGGGCATTTCCCACAGATGGCACTCTGGTTCCAAGTATAAAAATACAATCCTCTTTTGTGTCTGATCTTTTTTTCTTTGTGTGTATAAGAACAGGACATGTGCTCAATAAAAGCTCTGTAGTAAAGTAGTAAAATCTAGATCTTTGTCACTAAACCATACAAAATCTGAATATTTACTCCATCTCATTATGTGACTGAAGATTGAACAGATCACTTGTTTATATTGGTGTCACAGTCAGGGGTTGTAGCCATAAAAATTAAAAAACATCAACATGATATCAAAAAAGAAAATGACCATCACAGCACTAGCTGCATATGCAGGGAGAGAATAGAGGAGAATATACAGGTCAACTTTTATGACACTAGTTTATTACATCAAACAACAGACAAAGTATGACTAAAACATCTCAAGACCTTTGAAATTTACAAGGCTAATTAACTATGACACCCTGTGATAAAAATTTTTTGTGGATACTACCCTGCTACTGAAAATTGTGATTAACATTTTTTTGGTACAAATAACACAAAAATATCTAATCATACAGTAAAAAAAAAAAAACAAATATTTAATTCTATGAACATTTACTTAAGTCTACAGTGAACATCGTCAGATAATTTTCAAATATAACTGACAGAACGTGAAATATTTGGTCCTTGAGCTTCACTCATAAATTTTTATTCCAAGCTTTAAACTGTTATTTTACCTATCTTTAAAAATAATTAAATAGATCCAACATTCAAAAAATTTAAAAAACAGACATACTGAACAGACTAACCTAACCTAACCTTAATCAGTTCCTGATGTTTGGACTTATACCGAATAGGACGTATACCAATCCAACCTTTCCTATAAGAAGTAATGTAAAAATAATTAATCTGTTCTCATGTAAAAAAGAAAACCTCTCTTAGTATGGTATATTAATGGGGTTATAAAATAATTTAACCCCTTTTGCAACGTTAGCAGATTTAATAATGTCTGTATTTTTCATGATTGTCGATATTGTCATTCTCAGAATACAGTATGCAACAGTTAAAACTCGAACACACGTCACCTTCATATTTCTCAACAATTTTTTTTTTTTCAGTTCCATTGTGATTCTAGTCATTTTTTTAATTTTCTGTTGCTTTTCATTTGCCTTTTTGCAATTCATGATTAATAAAAATAATAAAATTTTACGTACAAATTAAAATCAGACGAAATTTAACAAAGTTATAAACCGTCGCACTGCAAACATCTAGTCTGGTCTAATACACAAATAGTGCTTGAGGGGACCGTTAAGGTCTACCTCCCGATAGTCGAAATCAGCTAGGTTGTTCAATACAATCGCATCTCAAACAAAATTGGCATGTCGTCGACTTTTTGTTTTTTGTGTAGGAAAAAATCTAAATGACGATATCATGAGTTTATTTACAGATAGTTACAAACTTATATGCAAAAAGCTCATAAAAATGTTGATTGTGGAGACAGTGGTCAGAGCACATGAGATGGATGTCCTGCCCTGAGTATGTTGACCCAAAAAGGCTTACTGCATATTACAAAAAGGTCATGCAATGATTGTTAAAAACAATTTGCCATGTTCAACTGGAATTTTATCAATTCAGCTCCACACATCTTCTCCATGATAATGCCCCTGTACATTTGTCATCATTTATAAGGTCATTTCTGATCAAAAATATTGTGGTTCAGCTTCAAAATCTTCCTTACTCTCTGGATCTGGTTCCTTGCCAACTTCATGCTCATTCCATGCTGAAAATTCCTCTAAAAGGTATATGTTTCAAGGATATTCAGGACATCCAATATACTGACAGCGTTTGCACTTGCGACTTGCAGTGTTTATCTTTAAACAGGTCTTCTATGACCTATACCAACAATCTTTATAATGTACTTAGAGGAGATTATGTTGAAGAAAAGTAAACCTAATATCTTCAATAGTTATGTCCTTTTATTTCTATTAAAGCAGTCTAAAAATTAAATTGATAGACCTTGTATAAACACAGAGTATTAAAAATACCATATTTAATTTAATGTAATAAACAGCACAGCTGTAAGATGAAAAAAGTTATAGACAGCTTGCTATTTATTAGAACAAATATGGTATAATTTGAAAATAATTTTAATTATAAATCTATACCAATAGTCATAATAATAACAATAATCATAAGCTTGCCTGGCAAAGAAGACTGGAAACACAAATATATAACATTAGACAATAATTAGGCAGGCTGACACAATACATTAAAAACAATGTAACACCAAACTTAATGAAAGAAGTAAAAAAATTAAAATACATATACAGCACAAACATCAGTATAGTCAAGTACATAAATATATTAACACACTCAAACAAAACTAGCAACCAAGTCACAAAACCTATTGATATAACAATACAAAACCTGTAAGTTACAAAGACAACAAAATAAATTATTCACAAGTAATAGGACACTTTTCTATACACAACTACAAATCAAACCCATCATACAATCCTAACCCAGTGCATGCCAACAGAAATGCTCACAAGCTATGCTGCTCTTTGGTCCAATTCAATCACATACAGAAATGAAGCAAATTAAATCAAAGGAGAAGAAATATGCACAATACAAGAAATACTCTGAGTAAAAAATAAACATACATGACATTCAAAATGCAGTAAAAACAACATAGAAGACATATACATTAAAAGAGTTCAGTAATCTGGAGGGTTTATTTAATTCAAACCAACCTTGAAATGTTAGATATCAAGAAGGAAAATTAACAGCAAATAAATTCACTCTTCAATTTACTAATTTCTTGTCCATATTTAAAAATCTTCCAAAATTAGTGAATAAAGCTTGCTATTTATTAGAATTTTAAAATTATACTTAAAATTTAAAATTATACAGTACTGTGAGGCCCTGAATTTAAGTTGATTTAGTTTGAACGTTGACAATCAAACAAGAAATTAAAGAGCTCCTTTTGCAGAAATGACCAAAGGAAGAATTAAAGGTCTCATTTGAACAAAAAGTTTTTATATAAAATTTACAACAAAAGATAAACTGTATGAAAAAGACCAAAGTTGCAGGAAATGAAGTTAGAGAGGAATCGTGTTTAATTGTGTGTTTGACCTCTCCCAAGCCCTCCTTGGGGTTTTGAATTGTCACCAGGTGACAAAGGGAGACCAATCAAAAAGCGGAATTGGAGTAAGGCATAAAAACATGCGACTCAAGGATGCAATGTTATTGGATCTTTGTTTATCATTTCTACTACTTAGTGTTTCCGTAAACATCTGCTGTTAGAGTTTTCATCTTTTTTGGAGTGATATTCGCTCCCCTGGAATTATTCTCCTGCTTCAAAAATTGTCCCTACTAACAGGACCATCCGTTCAAAGCTGAACAGTGCACCCCAGAGCCAAAGATTGAAAACATCAATGAGGGACTGAGAAAAAACAGCCTAAGGAACTTTTAGACTTTATTTGGTTTCTCCCTGCAAGAATTGTAACAATGGAGAATTAGCTCTTTAGTATGAAAACCTTTAATAATTTATTAAATTATCAAATTTATCAAAACATGTAAAACCTGTCTCAGAGTGTCTTTTCCACTCCCCACAATAGTTGTAATCGCGCAACTGTCCTGACAAACACATCCCTGTCAGCAACCTCACAACTCCATGATGAGTATCTCTAAATAAAAACTCCACAAAACTTGCTTGGGGAGTCAGTTTTTATTTAATGAAACATTTTTGTATAGAAAAAATTTTATATAGATTGTAAAAAATAAATTAATCAAAGTGATTTTGGGAAGAAATTTTTTACAAGTGGTGTTGTGGCTTGATTAAGCCATGTTCTTTTTTACTTCCTTATACCATCTTCCTACTGTGAGACTTTACTTAAAGCTTTTGTTCCTGTGACCACATCGTGATTGAGTGACCAATGGTCTGATCTGTTTAGAGAACAAAAGGGGCGACACTTGATTGGTCAAAGAAAGTACTGGCAGTGGACCACATAAAATTTGAAAAAGGAGAGAGCTGGAAGAAGACATATTTGTTGATGTGTACGAAAGAAAGATCCTTACAACAGAACAATCTGAGGGTTTTTTTTTTTATTTATTGCCAGTCACCCCTTGAACCTTTTCCTTCTCTAGAAACTTTTATAATCCTATGATTCTTAATATCTTCTCCTTAACTTTGGGCCCAGTTACTTGTATAAATTAGTTAAGTTAGACCTAAGATAGGATAGGTTCTTTGTTTGTTGATACTTGGGAACCCATCTGTTGTAATTTTTATGATTGATCCCTATTAATTTTGTAAATTTATAGTTCTTAAGCACAAATGATTGTTTCTTCAAAATTTTAGTGTTTTTTTTGTGAAAATTAAACTTATTTATCAATGCCAAGCGATTCCCTGGATTTAGTTATTTATTACTCAGCTACAGTGTGAAATATGCAAAGTTTGTCAGTAAAAGATATGAAGATGTTATAGGTTTTAGATTACAAAAATTTATATCTTTTATTGGATTTGGAAGAAACAGTTACAGTACTTTGATTAGGAAAGTGTTAGAAGAGAGTTTTGAGATGAAACTACCTGAAGTGAATATCACAAACAACATATTATACATTGTATTGAAATACTTGTATTTATTTATTTTTGATTAAATCACACATAATTGTATAAATATAAAAATTGCAACGTTTAACAAAATTACTTTGTCTTCGTTATTCATCCGTCATTCGCAGTTGACAGTCCAGGCAAACTGTCAACTGGAGCGAATATGAAATACACTGGATCTAAATGATTTATATTTATTTTCTTTCAAATTTTTACATCCAGTTTAGTCCCTCTTTAAGTCACCTAATATTCATAAAAAGTTGGCATCAATGACTACTGCTATGTTTACTACTGTTTACAATACTGAATGTTTTCTACAAAGTTATATATAAAAAATTAATATATAATAATAATTAATAACATTAATATTAATATAAATCAAAATTATTTTAATGATACTCATATATCAACTTTCTAATACTTGTAGTGCTTCACAACTATGTATTTTTGTGTTTTGGTTTTTTCCCTTTGTTAAATATATCACTGTTGCAGGTTATGTGTTCACAGATAGTGAGTAGGATATCTTACAAGTAAGTTTAAAAAGTCATACATGACTACTTTGATCCCTTTCAAGTCGTACTGAACCAAAAAGTGGCAGGCTTGATAAAAGACGCCACATCAGGGCCGTTTATTTATTATAAAAAATAATACAATGGTTATATGATACGAAGTGTTGCTACACAATACAAATACAAAAGTTTATATAACACAAATCATTGTTACACACATAGGTAATGACAGGAGAGAAATTTAACACCCTTGACCCCTTCATTTTCATTTGTGGTACCACCTTTTTCCAGTTCACCTTATGTTGGCCAGTGGAGATTATGTGGAGGAGGATATCTGCTTGGCACGATATAAAATGTCATAATCCACGTGTGGTAGGGACTTTTTTATCCTCTGGTTTTGTTCTGGCTACCCGTGAAATATACGAGATCAAGGTGGCATACATGAGAGGACCAAAGATCAGGGAAAAGGTCAACGAGACAGCAATCCATTTCCATCCAACCAAGGACACTCTAATGTCGAGATAGAACATACTCAAGAAAAAAAAGATTGATGAGAGATTTGCCCGAACGTATTAGTTTTCTTTCTTAATGTTTATACGTGATAGAAAAAGTGTCATGAGTAGGTCAATTTTTATTTGTGTTACATGCCTTTCGATGTTTGTCACATGCCATGAGCCCCCTGAAAGGAGAAGAGGAAAGAGATGAAAATGTGAAAACATGTGAGATATTCTATTGTTATTAGCTGTGCATTGAAAATTGTCAATCACATGATAGTTCATGTTCTATGTATATATCGTGATTTGTCAATGGGAAAGGATTAAAAGCCCAGTATATTTGTCAACATTTACTAATAAATACTAGTACATATAAAATTAACACATCCAAACCTTTAAATCAGAAATTTAAAGGTTTTGGATATGTTAATATTTGTCAAGCCAACTTGTCCGTTTTTTTTTCTCTAGTTCTGCAAACCTCATTTTACTGGGCATTCTACACACTAAAAAGTTTCTAACACCCCAGAGTTTTAGATTAAATAAATGCTTCAAAGAAAACTCTGCATCAAACGCTTTCTAGCAGGAAAATGGTATAGTTAATTATGAAATTAAGCTTTACCAACTCTATATTAATCATGCAAGTGACCTGTTTCCTAATGTGAAATTGGCCCAACTATGAGACTGAGGAGTGTGTATAGGTTGGATCATTGTTGATTTTGGTGACTTATGACAGTAAAATGTTCTTTATCATGTAAAGGTTTAACAGTAAAATGTTCATATTCATGTAGAAAAAGTAAATAAAAAACAAAAAAATGAAAAAGAAAATGAAGTTGGTTAGAAAGAAAATGTGAAGGGAGTCATGTTGTATCAAACGGTCTTTAAACCAAAAGAAATATGAAAAAATTGTTGGATTGAAATTATGAAATTCAAAAATAACTAAAGGTAAATAGTTCATAAAAAACTTAAACCTTTATAAATCCAACAATGAATTTAACAAAAATTAAAAATGTTTGACCAAATTCACTGATCTTCCTCAGTTACAGAACATAATGAAAGAATAAAAGAACATAAATACAAAATTTAAAAGAATAAGTATAAATTCAAAAGAACAAGCATTTGAATTTAAGGATGTTACGTTAAAAGTAATAAAATACATGAATAAATAAATAAATAAATACAATAAATAAATAAGTACATGTAAAATTAATAAAATAAAAATCTATAAATAATTATTTGTTAATAAACGACTAGAAAATTAAATTTTGAAAATAGACCACCATGCAATAGACATTGTCCTCATCCCTATGGTTGATGGCATTTGGATATTTTCTGTTCTGAGCCTGATAATTTCTAATTTTTCTATATAACCTATAGTGTATAGTAGATGTGAGTCTGATGACTTTTGTTTGCTGCCAGTTTACTTGTATGTCCTGCTTCTGTGTATAAACCGCCAGTGCCATGTGGTTGTGATTTTTCTCAATTGCATTCTTATGTTCCCTGAGTTATTGTTGTAAATTATGTCCAGTAGTACCCACGTAGACCAGTTTTGATTCAAAATGTTGGTTATCTATCAAGATGGAATAGATCCCATGGCAGAATTGCAGTTATATAGTTGTGAGGATCCGAATCCTGACTTTCCGTATGTTTACATCATTAATTTGTAATTTCACATTGTAACCATAACCTCGATACATAACTATCAACTTTCACACCTGGGAGCAAAATATCTGTTAAGTTCTCAGGCCAGACAATGATGCTTTCTCATCACCTCTCAATCTAATATCTTGATTTCATTGGTTCAACAACAAAAAAATCAAGAAACTAAGGCAGTTGTCGCCCGTACTACGAAAGAGTCAGTTGTCACTTGTACCTTATCCTAAGTGCCTCAATATTCGGATATCTGTGAATATATCATTTTATTTTAAGTTCCTATATCCTACTAAAATAGCATCGGAAAGCATCGTCCAACACCTTTGCGGATACGTTCCATCAGGCTTACAGATATTTCATCTACAGGATACCCAAACTAACATCCCAAACTTCCTCTCTTTCACCCAGAGTGTTCCAGATCAAGACCAAATCCTCAATAAGGTATTTATCGTTACGGGTTTTTGCTGTAAACTCTCTAGAGAAACACGGATCTTGAGTTACCTCAGTCTAATATCTACATAACATCTATCATTTCCAATATATCTAAATCTATCATATTCCACTCGGTCTATGTGTCCTGTATTATCTATTGCTACCAATTAAATGGTTGTTACGTTAACTTGTCTCTGCGTAAGATGCTTCCAGTGTGTTGTGTCTCCCTCCATCCCGAACCCGACTGCTCGCATGACCTAGTTAGCACGGCTCCTGTGTCAACTGAGACGCGGTGGTGTCAGTCCTGACGAGGAATCTAGAGGTGCTGACCCTTTGGTCACATAGTTTTTTTTTTATCATTCCTTAGGATTTTGAAGATTGTTGGGTTGCGTTGATATACCAAGGTAATATTATTAGCATCAGATACTTTCCTATGTATCTTTCTTAAAGCTGGATATAATTTAATACAATTTTTCATTACTGATTCACTGTTGTATGCTCAGATTTTGATGCTGGAAAGGTTGCAATCAAATGTTTTTTATGGATTGAAATTGTAAGCAGATTCTAAGATTATAGTTAAACAATAGTGTGTTTAGATAGCAAGAGAGAAAAATGAAAAAAATATATTCCTAGAACAGGAGGAGAGCAATCTTGTGGATCTCTGGTGACAATCAAAAACCATTCAAAAGAAAGGGAACTGATAGGTTGCTGAATAGGTTTACAAGATGATCCCTGAGGAAAAGAAGGGGTAAGGAAGAAAAAAGTCCAGAATGGAAAACAGAATAGAGAAGTGCTCAAAAGTGTGCTTGTGTCTTTCCATTTTTATCTGAGGTACATGTCTAATTTCCATCATGTTTTGCCCTCCTCCATGTGGTACTCATCCAGGTCTACTCTCTCCAAACCTATCATTGTCTGGTTCACTTGTCTGGTTCACTTTCATCATCCTTGTAAATGTGATATTTATCAACTTTCCCTTTCTCTCTCTTTTTCTCCAAGGAAAACTATGTAGCCAAGGAACTTGCATGTTATGTGCCAGAGTGGACACAATGTAATATATGTATAGAAACTTATATAAATAAACTTGATTTAGTAGAGAAATTCAAAGAGTAGTCTCTTCTCATCTGCTCATCTAATACATATACACTTGCCCACAGAAAAAAGTTAACTCCTGAAATGTGTGTTCAGAATTTGTTAGTTCTCTAGAAAATAAAAAAAGATTAGTGTCAGACATCTAGTGTTTTCTAACATAATCAATCCAATTACAAAAAATTAAATGGGAAGCTACCAACAACCCACACTAATAGTAGTACAATCTGTATATTATACTAATTACCAAAAATAGATCCCTTGCATTTATCAATTATAGCTGTTTTCATAAAACAATTAAAATATTTATATTTTGTATCTATTAGAACATAATATAAAAAGGATCAGACTTAAAAGTGTTTAAAAAATTTTGAAATCCATTGTATAACAAATAGCTTATGTAAAAAATTTCTTGTAAAAATACTGTATAGGATGATCTCGCATACAGAATGAGGTGTAACTTTAAAGATCAAAATAAAGAAAATTAGATTTATTAATGCAATTCTAATTTTATTTCATTTAATCACAAGTAAAATATCAAATGCACATAAATGCACACATTGTCCTGCAAAAATTATTGGCATTTTAAACTTTAAGGAAAATCTTGTGAAATTGACAACATAATTTGTTCACGTAAAGCTAGACAATCAAGAACCTTTTTTGCCAACTCTTAAGTCTATTACATTTGAGTTCTCCAAATTATGATTTCCGAATAATCATCTGTTTTCATGTGGGAATGAATTAAAACTTATATCAGACTCCTGTGTGATTTTGGAATTCAATTTAAAAGCTTTGCTTTTCCTATTGCTATTCATCTTTACTCCTGACAATACACAATAACAATTGAAACAACCCAGATAAAACACTTTTGTTTTATAACACCAAATGGTGAGCATCTGATAAAAAAGGCAAATATACGGTTTGCAAAAATTATTGCAAAAATGCAAAGAATCCTTCACTCACGCGTACAGGACGACCTAGGTTTTTGAAACAATGAAAAATGAATAAAACCTCATCTTATATGCAAGTAAATATAGTATATAAAATGCTTAATGATATAAACAATTACTGAAATTTATTTTCACTACTTTAAAAATAAATTTACCTGCACTGTGTCCAAATCCATTTATGTTCAGTTTAGGAATGTTATCAGCCAATAATTCTATTAATATTGTTATGGCTTGAGTGTCATAAAATTCTCCATCTGAAACGGTAAGAATAAAGCTGTCTTCCTTATTCTTGACATTTCCATCGTTAATATATATTATCAGTTCATTCATTATATCCTGTCATAAAATGTTGAAATTAAGTTTATTTTAAATTAAATACATGCAATAAAAAGTAAATAAAACTACCATGATTTCATGCAGATAACCTGCAGATTATCTGTGTTTGAAAGATAATCTGAATGAGAATGCTGATTATGCAATGGGGTAAGTTATGTACTGATTTTAAATTACAATCCAAATTAAAACAAATATATTAATGTTTCATTGGCAGGCAATATAATTCTAAAAATAGTTGGTGATGTGTTACAAAATTAAAATATTAGAACAAGTGAAACTCATGAAGAAAACCTGTTAAAACATTACAATTTTTTCAACACAATTATATAGAAAATAAGTTTATTATTGATATTAAAATTATTTCCAAGTTTACTTTGCTATTATTACTGGATGAAGGAAATTTGCAATAAAATAAAAACAAATTATTTTTTATACTTAATTTACATAATAGGGACACTTCATAAACACCTGTGATCAAATTATAGTGATGGTCAGTGAGTACAGGAGTGAATAGATTTCTGCATTAGAGTTTAATAAATAAAGCAAAACAATAATTTCATCTTTAATAATACAGTAGAGCGTCATTCATCCGAATCAATTGGGGACTGGCATTGTTCAGATAACTTATTTTTCAGATATCCGGTTATATACGAAAAAATATATTAACCTATCCCATCCTGAAATTTTTCTCTGTTGCGTGTCGCTTTGCGTTGAATTTTCGTCGATGTTAAGCCTAACGTAAACTTTTTAAAATAATAATCGTGGCTATTGCATCGCTAAAAATTAATTCTTTATTTTGTACAAACAAAATAAATATATTGAAAAATATAAAAACAATAAAAAAATTATACTTCAGAAGTTAATTTAGTATCAAAAATGTAAAATATTTGAGTAGCCCAAGATATAGCCAAAGATTGCAGCGCCACAGCACTAGCGAAAATTTAAATTTGCCAACTGGAATTCTTTTGGATAACCGGCTTTCAGATAAATGACGCTCTACTGTAATTAACAAAATTAAAAATAAATAGAAATTTAAATTAAATGATTAAATTTAATTCAAAAATTAAATGCTGATTAAAAAAACTATAAATGATTTTATATTAATTATTCCTAGTTAGCTAAACTATAAATTGATTCATATGAAAATTAATATGATTATTACAGAATATTTGGGCTTGATTGTTTGGGTATATCTACAATTATTTGTTGTTAGAAATAAAATGGAAAGAGCAATATTTTAATGCTTGAGATGAGAATGTTCAAACTGAAATTTATCTTGCTAAATAAAATAAAATAGGGTATATGATGGAGAGGGTAATATTAAATTTTTTTTTCATTCTTGAAATTTTCTGTCTAGTATAAGCTGTTGCAGGATATACACTGCCACAGGTTATTCACATGAAATTGTGGTATTTTACGAAAAAATTAATTGAAATTTTGTATGTGAATCACACATTTTTAAGTTTGCATTTCACATTACAATAAAAAGTTATTAAAAAAATATATAATTGGAATCCTGAAATGGTTGTTTAAAAAGTAAAACTTTAAATGTCTTAGATTAATGACTTTCAATGAGGTGTAGTAGATTCTCATAAGATTGTTTTGGAAATCTACATGAAAAGTTGAGGATTGCTGGAATAATTGTAAAGATGTTACCAGCATTTAGCCCTCTTTTTTTGTTCTCAAACTTAAGATATCAATTTAAAGGAAAGGAACTCATTTTGACAGTAGTGAAAACAATAAACAGAATGTGACTCTGATTTTAAAAAGTTTAACAGTCAAATGATACAGAAAGACTTTTAGTAGACTTTTAGTAATTAAATTTAATAATTATCAAATGACCAAACAAGTTTATGCAGTTTTTCAATGTTATCATTCTAATAAAAATTATGTGGCAAAGTTGCAGTTATGTGCATGAATAAATACAAAACTAACAGCATGTCTCATGCTGGAAATAGATGATATCAATAAAGCATGAAGGTCAGTTCATGAAACTGTGAAGAGTGTGTGGAATCTGCGAATATCTGAGGGATGATATCCGCAGGGGTGAATGAAAAATGATTGCCACAAAAAGGAGGAGACCAGTACGATATATTATTTAACAAACTTTATGCACCAAATATATATATTAATAATTGAAACACAATATGATAGGTCGGCTTAAGCCTGGCACATGGCAGCTTACACAAAGCACAAAGGGTCTACACAAGACAATCGAAGGACACACCTTCAATGTTGCACGCCAGGAACCAGAAAGGATGGTTTCCGGTTCCCCACTATATATAACTCCTCCACCACTCTCACCGTGCTGCCACACAAAAACCGCCCAAAACACAAATAAAACCACGCGTACAGCAATCGCAACAATCGTTTACATTAATTACATTGACAAAAAAAATATATATATATATATACACAATAAAGATTATAGGTAAAAGAAAACAAATTTTTTTTTTTTTTTTTTTTACAGCAGGGACCGACAATATACACGCGGATGACACAAGTGAAGAGAAGATAGCTATTCCAACTGCAGTTATTTGATGGTATTTACTCTATGAGTTTAAACTGAGCACTAACATAATGCAAGCAGCCCACAACACATGTAGAGCATTTGGACAGACCACAGTGAGCAAAATGGACAACCCAAAAACAGTAGAGATGTAAGGAACCAAGTCCGAGCATTATTTTTATTTACTTTTATTTTTGCTTTTAATTATACTTTTGTTTGGGGCTTATGTTTTGTTAGGACAAAGGTTTCCTCACCATTCACCTTAGAAACTTAAAAATAAAAGAGAAACCAACTCACCAACGAGAGAAAAGTGCTGTAGAAAAAAAACTCGTGCACACTTGCACTCCCGAGCAGAAAAAAGTAAGTCCGCACTGAGAAAAGGGGGGAGACCCCACCAGCACAACTTAGGAACTTGCTAAACCTTAAAAGAATAAAACATCCCGAAAATTGTCAAAAAGAATAATGTAAAAGGTTAGCGAGTATTGTCAGAAAATAGGCTGCCAGACAAATAGAAAAAGTTTATTATTAGCAAATAAGTATGTAAATGAGAGGAGTGATCGCATTCAGAATTGTGACGTCACCTCACAGTATAAAGACCGAACCTCAAGTGAAGATGGAAGAGGTGAGCTTCTGTTAGCAACGAGCATGGTGAGCTTCGTAGCAGTAACTGAGAGGTGTCCTATAGGGTAAAATAGTCCCAAGGCAATTTTGAAGTTAGTCGATTGGTGCATCAACGAATAGAGAGTCTTGAGAGCTGAGGAAATAGGTTCCTAGTATAATGAGGTGACGATTAGGATCTTTAATTCATAAGAATTATTGTACATAAATTAAGTCTTTGATTTTTGTCAAATTCCAAAGGGGAATAGAATTAAGTTAGAAAATAGATTGATTTGAATTTTGTCAGGTTGATTCTTATTGATTTTCGTTGAATAAATTATTTGATTTTTTACTAAATTTTGTATATAGTTATTATTAGAATTTTATTAAATATTGGATTGTTATTGACTAACTTTGTCATTATTTAATTCGGTGCATGCTTAAAGTCCAGGCCTGGCACACTAACACGAATCCACGTAAAGTACCCGTTAGGGAATGGCTATTTCCAGCACACAGTCGTGTCGATAATTGTTGGAAAAGTCGGAAAAATAATATAGTACTTTACAGAGAAAATTTAGGATGATAATGCTCTTGAAGATGCACTTCATGAGGGAAGACTAAGCATCATTGATGAGGATAAACTGAAGGCAACCATTGAGTTGGACTCAAGACAGGTGTGCCAGGAACTTGCAAAAAGGTTCATAGTGAATGAAGAAACATTCATTTGCATTTGCATTGCTTAGGAAGCTGAGCAAATGGGTTCCACATGATGTGATGGGCAATAGTAAGCTCCAGAAATTTATGATCTATTCATTGCTACTTTCATGACACATTAATGATCCAATTTTGGACCAATTGTTGATGTGTGATGAAAAATTGGTTATGTATAACCCACTTTTTATCACACATATGCATTACATGTGTGACAGTATGCCATAATTTTGTATATATGCGCTAGTTGTAAGCATAATATTAATTATTTGATCTTGTGTTCTTTGTTTCTCTATTTCTCGATCTTTCAATTCTTCACTTCCTGATCAGGTGAAAGCAACACTGTTCCGAGAACGAGATGAGAAGACAATATAGAGCGAGCACCCTGAGGCATGTGGGGTGAGGAGATAATGATCATTCTTGGCAAGGACTCAAGAGCGAGCAGACAGCATGTGAAGGGATCCAAATTGGCGTTACAAGAAATGAAAATACGATGAAGTGTCTATATGATTGAAGGAGGGACTCAGCGTATTAAGATCAAGAAATAACATATCTATTGATTATTCTGGATTACTGATCGAAATTGAAGAACGATACAGCAATGGACTGGAACGCACTTCTCCCCACCGGAAGGCATCAAAGAAATACGATATCTCGGGTACCCCCTATTCTTTCCTCTCTATACATCTAAATATCCATATTATTCTATCCTCTTTCTTTTTTCTTATAGTTTGTAAGTTAGTTTTAAGTCTTAGTTATAGATTTCAGTAAGTATCCCATTGTAATCTATTGTTGCGAAACGTGTCTTGTGTCTTTGTTTTTTCATTATACTCATGTGAGGTCCAGAGTTGAAATCCGAAACAAATACTGTACTACCACACGAAAAGGCAAAAGGTCGGGTTTATTGGTTTTTTTGTCTGTAAATAAATTTTATATTTTGCTTTCAATTTGTATGTTCGTCCTTTAGGAGTCCATGCATACTTGCATGTCTTAACACATATAACATTATTAAACAATTCTATCATTGGTTATTGTTGGTGAATTTTCTACCACATATCCAACATCCATCAACAGAAAAGCTTTGTTGTGTATCTGGTGAACTACAGCTGGAATCATTCATTATGAACTTATGCAATATGCTTCTTGTCTAGTCTTATGTTCAAATATACAAGTGCTAAGATGGCTTTTTCTTTTCTGCTAGACTTATTACACCATCAATGAAACGGAGGACAAGCTTTAGAAAGACTTTTTATTTATTTGAGTATGCATTTCAGATAATTATATCCTTTTTCAACTCATGTTACAACTATACAGGGAAAATCAGCATAATGTATACAAGTTAGCAAAATTTTTCTATAAAATTACAAAATTGTAAAAGAACATTAGGAAACTTACATGGATTGTGAGAAATGCAGGAGTTGTGACATTAGATAAAATACGGATGGTGATTATTGATTAACAGGTATAAGATACAATAGTGATTAAATTTAAAATGATTTACAAGAGGGAACAATTAACATAGATGTAAAAAATTTTTTGAACTTACAGTGAACATGACGGCCTGGTACATAGTGTTGGAATAAAACATCCCCAGTATACATGATACAATGTTGAGCTAATATTAAGAAAATTGGAAACCTTGATCTTGGTTACAGTAAGGGTAATAGAACTTTTGGAACAACCAGTATGATGAAGTGAGGTTAGTGAACTATTAAAATAACGGGAATAGAAAGAGGTTGTTTTAGTTTACAGTAGAGTTTCACAGGGTGGGATGGTCCACAAATTGTAAGTGAGAGAAGATGCGTTTGGACGGCATCAACTTGAAAAGGGGAGAGAGGTAGTAGGGGTGGGGTAAACATAAGGGAGGGAGGATCGAAAAAAAAAACAGATGTTTTGGGGGTTGTAGAAAAATG
Organism: Centruroides sculpturatus; assembly: GCF_000671375.1. Lineage (NCBI taxonomy): Eukaryota > Metazoa > Arthropoda > Arachnida > Scorpiones > Buthidae > Centruroides > Centruroides sculpturatus. The sequence goes on along the minus strand of NW_019384445.1, from coordinate 233,453 downwards.
AAGGAGGAAGGGAAAGTGAGACATATGAGTAGCCTGCTGAGTGCCATATTTTAACACATAAATTAAGTACTACCGCCACCCCCTTCTGGGCTTCTCTTGGTCAAGTAAGGATACCAAGTTTCATGTAGCTTTTGACCAATATTATTATTCATTACACTGTCTTTGTTTTTAAGAATCTCAAGATGTTCATACACCTCCATTTTTGTGTATGTAATTCTTTTTTGACAAATTTTACAGTTTCTTTTAATATTTGGCAACCTTCATTGCAACAATGAACAGCAACAGCTGAGTTACAATTATTATATTTAATCGCAGCTATGTGTTCTTTAAACCGGGTCTTCAGATTTCTACCAGTTTCACCTATATAAGACGTGGGATTAGTGCAGTTGCAGCTGAGTTTGTAAATTACGTTTTTTTGGTCCCATATATTAATATTATTATTAGTACTATGTGGGTTGATCTTGTAATTTAAACTAGGAAACTTTTCTGTTGCTAAGGTTATACCATAATTATGTGATATGGATTTGATTCTTTCAAATAAATTTTGTTCGTATGGAATTTTAAAATATTTTTGAGTGGTGTTATTGTTTTTATGTTTGTGTTTGTTAGTAACTTTGGTATTCATCTATTTGTTGAGTGTGCTTTTGCTGTAACTGTTCATTAAAAATATTTTTATTACATCTTGTAATTCAACAGTTCTATCAGTTTCGTTGGTGGTGCGTTGTAATGTTTTGTCAATGTACATGTAAAAAATGTTTTTCTTTATGTAGGAGGGTATCTCAGAAGTGTAATGTATGATACTGTCAACAATGCAAGGTTTTTTGTATTTTTTAAAAGTGGTTTTGGTATTAAACCTAGTGACAAGGATGTCCAGGAAAGGTAACTGGCAGTTAATTTTGGGTTCTAAGTGAAATTTTATATTAGGGTCTATTTCACTAACAGTTGCTAGAATCTGATTAGTGTTTATAATGTTACTGTCAAAAACAATGAAACAGTCATCCATATAGCATTGTAGGTCTATTATGCCCTTAATGTTTGCAATTTTTTATCTATATCGGTCATGCTAAGAACATCTAAAACGGGGCCTATTACCTAACCTATTGGGATGCCATCATTTTGTCTATAGAATTTCCCTTCGTTAATGAAGTAGTTATTTTCCAACACTAGGGTTATCATGTCTATGATCCATTGGTTACAATTGTAGGTTTTCAAAGTTTCTAAGATTCTGTTATGCTTTATCAATGGGTACATGTTGCATACGTCAAGAAAAGCAATTCTATAGCTTGGTTTAAATGATACAGTGTTTAATTTTTGTATGAAGTTATTGGTACTATTTATACTATGATGGGACTCCTCTAAAACGTTTAATTTCTCCTTTAAAAGTAATTCGAGGTTGTACAAAATTTAGTCTTTTATGTGTAGTGCTATGCGACTATGTATTGTTATTATATGTATGTATATATATATATATATATTTTTGTCAGGTTCCTTTGTGTTTCATATCGGGTTTTTGTCATTTATGCGATGTCACGTGTGTGTGTGTGTTATGATGTCACCGCTTGGGTGGAGCTTTCCGATATGTAGCGCTACGCGACTATGGATTGTTATTATGTGTATGTGTATAAATATATATATTTTTTTTGGTACTTTTGAAACCGTGCTTGTAGTTAATAGTAGTAATTCAAACACAAATAATTATCGTATTTATCTTCAGGCACTTGGCAATACTCATCATCAAGTTTTATTCACTGCTGGCAGCAATCAACTGAATAAAACTTGATGATGAGTATTGCCAAGTGCCTGAAGATAAATACGATAATTATTTGTGTTTGAATTTGACTGAATAAAACTTGATGATGAGTATTGCCAAGTGCCTGAAGATAAATACGATAATTATTTGTGTTTGAATTACTACTATATATATTTTTTTGTCGGGTTCCTTTTGTTTTGTATCGGGTTTTTGCCATTTATGCGATGTCACATGTATGTGTGTATTATGATGTCACTGCATGGGAGGAGTTCCGATTGGTCCAAGGTGGGACATGTGGTAAAGCGGACTTCCGGAGAGCGGGAGATATAAAATGTGTGAACTCCCGTTATAGAGAGGATTCTGGTCTCTGTACCCGTTGACGAGAGTGGTCGTTATATCGGTAAAAATAAACTTTTTCTTTGTTTCTGTGCACGTGTTGGTCATTTACTGTGTCCTTTGTATATATATATTCAATATATATATACGTTTATTGCCCCGTGGATTCCTATCTACGGCATACTCTACATATGTCTACTAAAGGTCTATAAGTAATAGGTTTTTATGAGTTTTGACTCTATAGGAAAACTTCGGTATTCTGTTATCACTTCTTAAGATAAATTGCTTTTCAGTCGCATAAATAAGATTTTGTTTTTCAAGTTTTTCAAGGGTAGTTTTTAATTTTTTGTTGAGTGAGTCAGTAGGGTTATTACTAAGCACTGTATATGTATTTTGATTGAGTAATTGCCTGTAGATGGTTTCATCTTGATCCTTATTCATTATATGTTTCATTCCAACACTATGTACCAGGCCGTCATGTTCGCTGTAAGTTCAAAAAAAATTTTACATCTATGTTTATCGTTCCCTCTTGTAAATCATTTTAAATTTAATCACTATTGTATCTTATACCTGTTAATCAATAATCACCATCCGTATTTTATCTAATGTCACAACTCCTGCATTTCTCACAATCCATGTAAGTTTCCTAATGTTCTTTTACAATTTTGTAATTTTATAGAAAAATTTTGCTAACTTGTATACATTATGCTGATTTTCCCTGTATAGTTGTAACATGAGTTGAAAAAGGATATAATTATCTGAAATGCATACTCAAATAAATAAAAAGTCTTTCTAAAGCTTGTCCTCCGTTTCATTGATGGTGTAATAAGTCTAGCAGAAAAGAAAAAGCCATCTTAGCGCTCATATATTTGATCATTATGAACTTCTTTTCCTAGCCAAATGATCACTGCAGATGTCTATTCAGACATTCAAGATGCTCTGTTCCAAGAGCAGCATGCACTTGTTAATCACAAGACAGTGTATTCCTTCAGGATAATAGACAACTTCATACAGCACAAGTGACCCAGGACAAGCTCCATAGCTTCAGAAACCTGAGAAATTCTATCTCACCATCCATATTCACCAGACATTGTCATTGGACTATTCACTTTTTTGTGTTGAATTGTAAGGAACCAAAGTCCGAGCATTATTTTTATTTTACTTTTATTTTGCTTATTGTTCTATTTTTGTTTGGGGCTTATGTCTTGTTAGGACGAAGGTTTCCTCACCATTCACCTTAGTAACTTAAAAATAGAAGAAAAACCAACTCACCGATGAAAGAAAAGCGCCGTAGAAAAACTCGCGCACACTTGCGCTTCCCGAGCAGAAAAAAGTAAGTCCGCACCGAGAAAAGGGGGGGAAGACCCCACAAGCACAAATTAGGGACTTGCTAAACCTTAACGAATAAAAATGTCCCGAAAATTGTGAAAAAAAATAATGTAAAAGGTTAACGAGTAATTGTCGTAAATAGGCTGCCAGAGAAACGAAAAAAGTTTATTGTTAGCGTTAAGTATGTAAATGAGGAGAGTGATCTCATTCAGAATTGTGACGTCACCTCACACTATAAATTCCGAGTCTCAAGTGAAGATGGACGAGGTGAACTCCTGATAGCAACGAGCTTTAGTGAGCTTCGTAGCAGTGAACGAGAGAGGTGTCCGATAGGATCAAATAGTTCCAAGGCGATTTTGAAGTTATTCGATTTGTGGATCGACGATTATAGAAAGTCTTGAGAGTTGAGGAAATAGGTTCCTAGTATATTGAGGTGACGATTAGGATCTTTAATTTATAAGAATTATTGTTTATAAGTTAAGTCTTTGATTTTTGTCAAATTCCAAAGGGGAATAGAATTAAGTTAGAAATAGATTGATTTGAGTTTTGTCGGGTTGATTCTTGTTGAATTTCATTGAATAAATTATTGTTTGATTTTTACTAAATACTGTATATAGTTTATTACTAGAAGTTTAATTAAATATTCGATTTTGTTATTGACAAACTTTGTCATTATTTAATTCGGTGCACGCTTAAAGTCCAGGCCTGGCACACTAACGCGAATCCGCATAAAGTACCCGTTAGGGAACGGCTATTTCCGGCACACAGTAGTGTCGATAATCGTTGGAAAAGTCGGAAAAATAATATAGTACTTTACAGAATAATCATATGCACAACTGATAGTTTCAAAACCAAGCAGTGCTGGAATAACGGCTGAAGGTTTATTCACTTCTAAAGTTTGTAAATACTGCTCCAAAAAGTCCCAAATTTGTAACTCATTGAGAAAAAGTTGTAGATTGTGATGATGCTTACTTTATTGAATAGAATAGCTTATTTCACTTTTTACATACATTTTAATTTTAACTTCAAAAACCATGCAAACTTTTTTGGTCACCTGATAAAAATAAATAAATTTAGAATATTCCTGAAGAAAACATCGATATGGAATGGGTCTCAAACCTGCATCTTCTGCTTAGCTGCAGGTTTGAACACTACTCTGGATCCACCTTTTCTTCTGAAATATTCTAAATTAATTAATTATATTTCTAATTGTAAAATTAGTCTTTAGTCCAAATTATGTAATAATTAATTAGTCATATTTTAGGATAACTGCTTCACTGCCTATTTATAGTATATTTTAAATAATATCTTTATAATTAATTAGCCATGTTAGCCCAATTAACCCAATTAAAATATGCACTAATTTTAATCTGTGTATCTCGATTTAATTAAAGATTCTAAAGAATTTCTCTAATTTTAAGAGATTTTAACAAACAAAATAATTTTATTTATTTATTTAAATACTGTATATGATCTATTAAATGAATAAAGAACAAAATATAATTCTCACTTGAACAGAAAAGTTATTTCCAGAAGTTAAATCAATACTATGTTGCAAGTTTTGCTTTGCCACTGATTTCAATTTCTTTAATTTTCCTGAAAAAATTTATTAATGTAAAGAATTTCATTAAAAATTTAAATAATTATAAAAATAAAATATTACTTAACATATTATTACATATTACATACTATATTATTGAATTGTAAACTTTTTATAAGTGAATAATCAATATACAGACAACATGTCTATTCAAATAGAAAATACCATTAAAATAAGTACATTCAGCCTGAATGAATTCAAACATTTGATATGTTTTCACAAGACGTTTTTTAGTCATCTTGTTTTGATTCCTCTCTATTAACTTACAACTAATCCTTGGATAAAATTATAGTAATCAATCAAAAGATGGCACCTAACACCTAACTCTAATGCCAAATTGTCTATTAAATTATTAATATTATAGCCGTTTCTAGCCAGATAATATTCGACTATGGTTGTTGTATAAAATTATAGTATAACACATGCCCAAAAAAAAACAAAAATTCCAGTAAAAACATAATTTATAAAAAATTAATGGTTTTGATTGCTTTTATATATCATTGTTGGGTTATAAACTGTTAGAAAGAAATATATAAAATTGAACATAAATATGAATAAATAGATGTGAAACTGGCATCTAATTGAATGGCAAAATAAGCATGAATCTGAGTGTTTATCAATTAGAGAATTCATTCAGAAAATTTCAAAATAAGATCTCCATGCAATTTGGTGTATTGTCAAAATTATGACAATACACCAAATTATGATTATACTAATCTGTACAATAATTAAGAATAATTCTTACAAAAAGAATTTCTTTTCACTAACTCTTAATAACCTAACTTACACTAAGAAAGAAAGTTTGAAGATATAGAGCAAAAAGAAGTAAAGATGGCAGATATCATAGGACAAAGGTACTATTAAAAAGTTTGTCGTCATGAGGGGCCATATAGAATGTCTTGCTCAAAATTAACACTTTCTTCTTCTTCTCCTCCGTTCCTAAGGATTTTGATCAACAATTCATTGCTCACTTGTTTGAAACTTACAACTGGTCAAAGTTCCAAATCCAACATACTATCTTTGGGCATAGGAATTTCAAAGATTTCCCTGAAGTTATGACTTTACCCATATACCGGATAATTTTATATGCCTATACTCTCTTAGAGAACAAGCTAAAAAGTGACAGTTCTTCACCTAATATGCCCTCAGATAGCCTTGTACTCATTGTACTGGTAATTCCAGAAAGTGGCACACACTGCCAAGAAGGAAGAATTAAGGAAATTAGAAAGTTCTAAAAGATGGAAAGAATGAAGAACATGGAAAAAAGTGAAAAAGACAAGTGAAAAAGAACAAAAAGACAAAAACAGACAATATGGCATATAACCACAAGGTGCCTACTAGTTACCACCACCAAAAATTCACAACAGAGTTCTATATTTCATAAACACCCCATTGGATAGCACATTACATATGAAAAACATCTTCACTCCTGTTCCTTCCACAGAGTATTTTTTCTTTTATCAAGGTACACAAACCTGGCATGCCACTGAGTTGCATTGCAGACAAATCTGCATCTTCAATAGTACACATCAAATGACTACTCAACCATTTCATTAACAACAAAATGAAGACCTACCACTGTAGAATTGTGAGGTTCCAGCCATGATCTAAACTTTGTATTAATTGTGTAAAATTTCAAAATTGTTAAAGCAAAAAGAAAACTAAAATGATTATGTAAAAAAATTATGTAAGAGAAATATTCTGTTATAAAAACAAATGTGACATGATGATAAACAGGTGAGTCCTAGATGTGACTCCTACATGTGTTAAAAAATAGAATAGTGTCAAACCAGAGAGAAAGAAAACTTTAATTAACACTAGTGCTCATAAATAATAGATTGAAGTATATCAAAATTGGGGAAAAGAAAAGCTGTGAAGAGAGTCGAAAGAAATTTCTGGTCAGAAGAGTCAAAGTTGAGAAAAATGTATTGATTCAAACTTCGGAATTTCTCTCTTTTAGTTTTCCACAGAAAAATGTTTCAAGTTTAATATTGAAAATTGGCAAAATGCAATATTACATCCACAACACCGTAACTTCTACAACTTATTTCCAACTAAAACCAAAAACGGTGCTTACATCGACTTTATCGTCTTTCACTAATGATTAGGGATTGCAGATGTGATGAAGAATTAGTATATATCGGCTCCATGAAGAGATCTTTAGGAGTGAGGATTAAAGAACAAAGCTGACATCCTCCGCAAGAGGCCAGCACCCACCTTAGCACAATACACTACGGACTCTGAAATACCTTTGTTTAATCAAGCCAGGATAATATACACCACACACCAGATGTACCATTTGCATTTGATGGAAGCAGTTTATATACACAAAGCAGCTCAGGGTAACAATTGTTTCAATAGCAAAGATGAAATATCATTATCAGTAGCGTAGCAAACCCTGGTATATGACACAGGAAAAGATGAAAGTTAGGCTCACAACGGCGCAGGTGCAAAGGAGGACGACGATTGCACGAGTTTCGGAGATGTTCCATTTTTGGAATTCTTTCAAAAAAGATCAGCTTAATTGAATGTAAATTGGTTTGCCCATTTTTTCACACGAGGAAGAACCAAAAGGTTCGAAAACATTAGTGAAAGGCGATAAAGTCGACGTAAGCACCGTTTTTGGTTTAAGTTGGAAGTCAGTGGCAAAATGCAGTTTCTTGGTATGAAGACTCTCAGGTAAATGAATAACGGTTCATTTCATTTCCAAATTTGCCTGCCATATGCTTTTCAAAAAAATTTTACTACTTTAAATTGGAAAATTGACAAAGGGTGATTTATTTGTATGAAGTTTCTCATGCTATTCAGTACATCAGAACCACACAATTAGTCAACAACAAAAGAAAGATAGAGATAAAGATAAAATAAAGTATATTAAACAAATACTTATTTACAATTAAGAAGAATTTTTCTGGTATTTTTCAGAAAATAAAATATTTAGAAAAGTTTAGAAAAGTTTTGATAACTCAATATATTTTGGGTTATTGACCAATGTTTAGGAGTACGTAATACTAAATGACAAAAGATGAATTCTTGGAAAGATCTTTTTTCTTGTCTTTAAAAAGATGAAATATTGGTATTCAATATATATATATATATAAAAACTTTTGAAGATGGGAAAAATATATAGTATCATCAGATAAGCAATCAGAGAAGACCAATGAATTATTTAAAGTTAAAGCTGATTTAAGGGCATCTATGAAGGAGGATTTAATTGAAGCTATTTTGTTTCTCAGAACAATTTTACAAAATTCAAAATTTTAAATTTAGTTTTTTTATTTAAATGAATGAAAATTTGTTTTATATTTATTAATTTTTTAAAATCTTTTTGTATTTTGTTATAATTCATTTATTTTAAATACAAAATGCATTAATTTAATTTATTAAATATGTAATATTCTTTGTAGTCTTTGTGTTTAGTAGTTAAATTATTTTGACCCAATTAAATTTCAATATTTTTGGATCATTCCTCTATTATCCCCACTCTAAATAAGTACTCTATTTTTTTGATTGAGCCAGACTAATTGATCACAGTACATATTTTTCTTTTCTGAACAAGGGGCTGAAGTAGCTAGCTAGATCGCACACTTTTTAGTTGGACTAACTCTTCTGAAAGGGTGAAATTGAAGTGCAAATGCTGTCAAATATATGTAGAAGTATTATAGAATTTTATTGCCCCCTTTCTCCTCTTATTAAATATTTGTTAAAAATTAATTTTTTTATACAAATAAATACTAATTTAAGTTAAATATTAAAAATACTAACTATAAATGCATTTGAGTAAACACATCGGGCTACTTTCAGAGTAGAGTACCCCTAAGAGTGCCTCTGCATCTCTCATAAAATGTCTTGGTATTTAATTTTGCTAAAGTCTGGAGTCAGAGACGGCCTACTAAAATTATCAGGAGTCAGAGTCAAGTGTTTTTTTCATCAACTCTGCAGCCTTGGGAAAAAGGAAAGGAATTGGCAACCAGAAGACATCATGTTAGATTGTTAAAATTCTAAGGTGTCAAGAGAAAGAAAATAACAAGTTATATATGAGCACAGGTTTCATAGTTCCATCAACATCTCCTGGTTGGAGTCAAAGGATGGTGTCAGGTAGACTCTCTGAAACAGACTTTTCTTGTGACCCAAACTGATCTTGGTTTTCACCAGGAGACAAGGGGAAGACCAATTAAGAAGTGAGACAGGGAAGTTGGACCAGTTGGAAAATGAGATTGGGAGAGAAAAACAATAAAAATCCTGTATTTCAAGGTCAGACACTCAGATCCCTTGGTTTATGTCAACTACTGGATCTTGTGTTGCTGAGTGCAAGTGAAATCAAAATTGCTGTCTTCTCTCCTACTTCACCATCCTCTCAAGCTGTCAACTGAGAAATTAAACAATATCTGTAAAATAGTGCACCAAGGCTGTCGTCATCATCATCATCATCATCTATCTTCACTGTTCCCCATAAAAGATCCTTCAACGAAATGATGGATGTATGTTGGGTTCATCTTTAAACTTTTTAAACCGTCACCCAAAAGGAATCTTTCCATAAATTCTGTAAGCATCCTTTTTGTCTTAATAAACAGGTTGATTGTAAAAACATGAGTCATCTCTGTCTCCACTAGATAGAAAGACCTGTAGCACTTTGCGACTATTTCTTTGTTTTCTTTGTTGTTTTTGTTTCAGTTTTTCCCTCACCCCTTTCGTTTTGTTTCGCGGTGCCACCCTTCTCCGGTTAACTGTGTGTTGGCAGCCAGATTGGCTGGTTGAGGGTCACGTGTGGTATATCCGGTTTGTAGGGTATATAAGGTGTGACCCACGTGGAGTAAGGACCTTTTTTTCTTTTTTGTTTCTGGATTCCCGGCTCGATGGAAGTGCTGAAGAAAGAAAAAGAAAAGGATTGGCATCGGAATAGGAACTGTGTGGCTATAGACTCTAACTCGCCCAAATAAGAGAAGATCGAAGGAAGACTCGTCGGCACGTAGTGGTTCTTCAAATGTTTTGTTTGCAGCCAAGATTTTCTTTTGTCGTGAGTAACGTTCAGTTATTTGTCTTTGTTATGCACCGTTCTTGTTGTCCCGCTTCGCCACGTGTCGTGAGCCCCATTGTTAAGGAAGATAAAGGAGGAACGAGGTAAACGTGTGTATCGTTGATTCGGATGTGTTATTTTGTTATTAATTCGCGGTTTGTGTAATTATCCCGATTGGACTTAACAAACTTTAATTAAACAACCTAATTGTTGTGAGCTGACTTGTCCGTGTGTTTTCTTTTTGTCAACCCTGCAGACTCTGCTCAACAGGGAAACTCTACAGACCTTAGACCAGACCTTCCAGACACAGGGTTAATAGATTCCCCTAAAAGTTGGCATACTCACAGAATAAACAATTCCACAAAGTTAATGGAATGCCTGCAGAACTTATGACTCAGTAGCAATACTTATGACTCAGTAGCAAAAAGCATACATCACAGTCTGCAATTTTGAGTCACTTTATCCATCAATAAAAGTAGTCTTGTTTTTGCAAGATCTGCAATTTTCTGTTCAAATATCTCAGTGACTTAGACAAAATTCATTCCAACATTCTGGAATTGGTTGACCTAATATGCCATTCTTTGTTCTTTCAGTTTGAAGAGGTTAGCATTCCAGCAAGGCAGAAAAGTCCCAATGGGAAGACTTCTATCTAGTGCATTTTGTGAATGTTAATCTGATAACTAGAAACCAACATTTTCTCTCCATTTCAGCAAAATGTAGCCTTAATACATGTTATATTTGAATGTATGTTTTCACTTTAAAAGTACTTAATAGTAAATCATTATAAAAACAACATTTTAATATGAATATAATAGAAATGAGGCTTTATGATGTATTTATGTTGTTAAATATTTATTGGATATTTTTACATACTTGAACATTTTATACAGTATTTATAGACTTACGTTTGTTACCATAAAGTCTAATTAAATTTGTAACTTTTAAATCTTATTTCTAATTTGTTATCAATAGTTGAATAATTTTTAACTAATTTAGTTAGATTTTTCATTCAATTCACATTTAGTTGTTGAAAATATGCATTTCAGTGGCTGGTAAATTCCAATTGTAAATATTTCAAATTTGAATTTAAAACCTAACCCTTCTGTAAAGTATTGGCTTGTAAACAAGTGTAAATAGAGAGGGAACAAAAGAAATGCTAATCTTGCTAATTAGATCTATGTGTGGTCTGGTGATGACCACTTGCCAGGTGGTGAACTACTGGACGTAAACAAGTGGGTCAGAATATTGGCGGATATAAGTGTAAGCTTTACTATCATTCGATAAAAGCAGACCTGGGGGAAAGCTGTTCGTGCAAGGAAGGTTTATGATTGGTCGGAAGTTTCTGTCCAGGAAATCCTTAAATTGCGGAGCGAATGAAAGAAAGGAGAGAAAAGCAAGAGACTGGGTATACGATAATCTATGGCACTTGGGAAGCCTGCTGAGCTTAGACAGAGCATACTCCTCTGGTAAACATCTCAGGTACGGGTAAGTGCAGAGGCTAGACGAACCATGCAGTTGAGCCACTCCATAGGCTGACCTAGGCCTCTCAAGAACCTAATTGTTCCCGTATGTCAAATTACACCATGCTTCGTGTTTAATGTGTTTTCTAACTGGTATAGTGTATATATTTTTGTAAATAAACTGTACATTACGGACTATCTTGAGTATGGAGGTGTTCTTCTAACGAACCTGGATCACATCTAATTGAGTCATGATAAATACAGAAAACCAACTCAAGACGAAGTTTAGAGAGGAAACGTCACTCATTCCAAAATTTTAAATTTCATGCTGTGATTGATTAGAAAAAAATTCAGTTGACTACGCATCAAGAGAGAAAAAATATATTAATAGCATAAAAGCTGCTGTTGTCTGTCTGTGCAGATGAAATTTTGATTATATTTGTTTTATATTCTAATGGAAAGTATAGGCTACTTACTTTGCAAAAAAATTAGCTTTAGAGTAAACATTTTATCAATTTCAAATCAGTGATTGCACTACATTACAGTGATGTCAATGACCTTATTTAGTTCATGCTTTACAACAGAATTTCCCTTACTATCTCTTTCAAAACCATTTATTTCCAGTAAAAATAATAATATTTACTTATTTGAACAAACGTTTTTGTATCTCTATTGAAAACTGCTTCAGGTTCGATAATGTTCTAATATTGGAATGCCCAGAGTTCAAATATTAACTGCCACTTAGTTCAACCATTTGAATTATTTGATGCAAATTAATTTGGATATTTATGTCCTAGTCCATTACATAGGTCCACCTTCTACATATTAATTTTTTATCCCAGAATTCTCTGAATAAGACTTCAATATTGTTGAGGATCCTTCTGATACATACATTGCCATGCATACGATATAGTGTTGTCGTCTTTATAGTTTATACAATTCCCCACTCTGCTTGCTTTGTATATTTCTAATTTTTCCAATTCCCTTATGTGGTCAGTTTGGAATGATTTCTTTATAATGGAAGCATTCTCTAGGTCAGCATGTATATCCTGATCTGATGCATATGTTGCCAGCGCTGTTGTGTTGCTACCTCTGTCTATACCATATTTATGTTCTTTTAGTCTTTTTTGTAATGATATTTTTGTTGATCCTATGTACACCAAGTCTTGTTGAAACTTATTACCTTTGATTGGTATTTTGTATACCTCCAGTGCTCTCTTGTTATTCAGCTTGTCTTTATTATTTCTTTAATAGCTTATATATAGTCTGAGTCCTTGTGTATGTTAATCTGATCCCCTTCTCTTCTAACATTTCTTTACATATGTGATGAAGATTTTTGTTGTATTGGACAATTACGTGTTTTGTGTTATTTTCTTGCTCAGGAATCTTGATAGATTTCACTTGTCCTATGTTATTGCGAATTCCTGTCTGTGGAATATGGAGTTTCTGGGCTATCTTACCAATTATGCTCCTATTGTATCCACGTGTGGATGCTATATCTTCAAGGTGCCTGAGTTCTTTAGCTGTATCTTCACTTCTGGTGTTGTGGGTGAACGCTCCTTTTACTAACATCCTGAAAGCAGCTGTTTTATATCGATATGGGTTTTCTGATTCTGCTGGTATATAGATAGTGACATGAATCCCGGCTTATAGTATAACATCATCTGTATTTCATTATTGTTGAGACATATGGAGATGTCTAAAAAGTGCACCTCTGAAGATGACATTTGGTCTAGTTTAAGTGTGAGTCCATATGGGTTGTTATTGATGGCGTTTAAAAAGTTGTTGATACACAGGGTATTTTTCCACACTATTATTACGTCGTCTATATATCTTCTGTACAGCATGAAATTCTTCAGCAAATAGAGGGGCCTTGTCATCAAGATTCAAGCAAGCATTGCCGCCTCTAATAACGACTTCGCCATCTCATGGATTAGAGGTCATGCTTGGCAATGAGAGGGCTGACTTCCTTGCCTGGAAAGCCACCAGTCTCTCTTCTAATATGTGTCTTTATTCTCTCACACCTTCTTCCTTCATTAAGTGTCTTCTCAGAACAGATGCAATTAACACCTGGCAAGAAAGATGGAACAACTGCCATGAGGGTCGGACAACACGGAAATTTTTTCCTAACGTTCCTACCACTAAACCTACCTTTCATGGCCACGACACCCACCTGTTCACCCAATTTCTGACCGGACATGGCAGATTCAACAGTTACCTTTGTAGGTTCGGTCACTCTGACAGCGACCAGTGCATTCATTGTGATGTTCCGGACGGAGTCCAGCACTATATCTTTCACTGCTCTATGCTGGAAGACTCCAGGGAAACAATTCGTCTTTTTCTTCCTACAGGCAGCACCTGGCCCTGCCATGAAAGCTTTCTCTTACAGGATGGTAATTTGTTCTCAGCCTTCAAGAACCTCGTGAAAAACTATTTTCGCCGTACTTCAACCAAGTGAATGGTGCTGTAAGGACGTCTCTGCATCTACGTTATTGTACTGTTTGATTTTGTCACTGGGTCTCCCACTTCCACTTCTGCAGTTCCTGATACCCTTTCTAATGTTCATATCTTCTATTTTTTTTTTTTTTTTTTTTTTGGATCTATTTCAAACCACATACCACTCTATAATGCATTAATGGCCCTATTCAGTGTATGTTTTACTTGTATATATTTGACTCATTGAATTTTTCCTCAATGTACTTAATGTAAATTGTTTGTGGATTCTATAGTTGTATATATCTCATTCATTGTATTCTTTTAAAATGTACTCCTTTATTGTACTTTATTTTATTCGTAATGTATTGTATCCTATCTTACTTTGTATTTTATGTCATACTACTTAGTATTGTATTTTATTTTATTATACTGTATTCTACTCTGATTTTATTTTATTTTATTTTTATTTTATTTTATTTTTTTTAACTTTATTTTATTATTTTCTCTTATTACCTACTCAATTATTGTTACTTTATATATACCATGTACCATTTATTAAACTTACGTGTTCTGACCCCACCCAGTTGTGCCTAGTAGTGCTGGGTTTTTGTACTAACTTTTGTACATAATAAAGATTAAGATTAAGATAAGATAAGCAAATAGAGGGGATGGTCTTTTGTTCCATTGTCTCAGTACTAGTTTGCATAGGTTGCCATTTGTTCAAGCAAGTAAATATTATTTTTACTGAAAATAAAAGGTTTTGAAAGAGATAGTTATAAATTCCAGTACTTAAAAATAGTGAATATTTTGAGAATTTCCCTTAATTTGCAATTTAAAATATTTTGACAAATGGTGTATTTTAAGCTTATTACTTTATTAAATTTAAAATTTAAACATTGCAGAAAGATAGCTGCATCATATCATTTTTATAACAAATTTTTAAAAAATCTTTTCATAGTGACCACATGATGTTCTATTATCAAATTGGAAGTAATGATCTAACAAGCCTATTATTTATAAAGTGTTATCACTCATCTAACTAAAATTTCTTAAAATCTCTACTCTTCTCAATTCTTCAATCTCTACTTTCTCAAAAAGTATTCCACCATGTTTGACAGAAGAATTTCCAGTTATATAATAATTCTTCCAAACTACAGTTCACCTTTTAATCTTTCACATTTGCACTAATTTTGCAAGTCATACCTGATATACGATGAACAGGAATTAAAGTTCACTGTAATATATAAGAATGCCGATTGGGGGGATTTTTATTCCCTACCGTCAGGATGGTCGAAGGTCTACGCGTATGTGGGTGGCAGTTTTATGAGGCAGCAAAAGACAAGTGTTTTACAGAGGCAAAGTGTTTATTCTGGACGAAATTGCTTACATAAATTTTTCCGTTGGAAAGGTTCTCAGATAGATGCGATCTGGTCCTGTGTTGTAGGAATTTTCGATGACAATCTGGTCTTGCGTTGCAGGGGTTTTCGGCGGCGATCTGGTCTTGTGTCATAGGGGCCCCCGGACAGCGTTGAGCAAAAAGTTCAAAGACTCGAAAGTCAATGCACAAAAGATGAAAGGATGCACGAAAAAAACAAAGATACACGAACACAACAGAAGTCTAGTGGAAGTCTTAGTGGAAGCCTTGTTGTCCTTGGAATTGGTGTTTTTATAAGTTTGTCAGGATTGGGTTTTTGCTAATTGGACAAACTTTACATCATTGTTTTCTAATTGGTCTTCCACTTGTCTCCAGGTGTGAATGGAGCTTCATAAAGTTCGCGGGAAAGGTCGGCTTGAGATGGTTTATCCGACACCATCTTTTAGCCTCTGATTGCGTTTAATTGTTGACTGTGACACCTATGCTCATTTTAATATTTTTTCTAGTTTTGGTTTGCTTTTTAAACTGCGTCTTAACTTTAATATTTTAAATGTTCTTCTTTTATATCTAAAATTTTGTTTTTCCTGTTATTCTCTATGAGCGTCGACATCAAAGTCCAGTGTTGCCGATTTGACACTTATATAATTTGCTTTCTTGACGATTGAACCTAAGAAATTTTTTTATATCTTTCCTTTTGGGGGTGGGCTATTTCCGGGCCCTCACAAATAAAAATGTCATCTTGGTCATTTTTCACAATCACCTCTCCACATAGCTGTCTTCTAGCACTGGTTTTATATTATTTAATCTTTCAATCTTAAGGTTCTACATCCATGCAGAAGTCGTCCATACCAAGGAAGAAAGAGAAGATTCTCTCCTTGTCTTCTCATTTCATTTCCTTTCTGCATGTAATTTCATCAATCCCACCTTGCCATTGTTATGGTGACTAATTACAGACTAGAGAACTGCTACAGGATGGTAGGGAAGAAGGATGAGGATGTATAAATGAACAAAACAAAAAACCCACATGGTGAAAGAACACAAAAGTATGATTTAGAGTTTTGTCTGCCTGGTTTATATTATAATGTAAACATTGTTTTTTTACATATTTTGTTTTTTTGTTGCTTATCACAATATTTCATTTAATATGTAATAAGTCCAACAAGCATTTTTAAAATTGTCTTATTCCAAAAATAGAATGTTATAAAGTGTTTTACAATAACTGGCAGCTTTGTTCTGTTTAAATTAAAAAATGCATGTATCTCCTAAAAAGGTCAATCAAGAAGACATTAGATTAGGAAAATGTTACATTAGTAAATACGTACTGCATACTAAATGGTTACAAGTTTGTTACTATTTTTTCCTCTTCTATATAAAGAAAAAATACATTGAACTTAATTTGGTTCTGGGACATTTCTGGAACCTCACAACAATCACTCAGCAAAGAAGGAATTCTTATGAAGAATAACAAAATTATTATTCCTCAATGCTTGCAAAAAGATATACTAGAAAAACTACATACTGGACATCAAGGAATCAATAAAAGGTAGGCCATCAGTTAAGGAATTCGTATGGTAGCCTGGCAAATCTACTCAAATTAAGCAGATAGTGAAAAATTTCCTTGTATACATACAAAGAATATAAAGCATAATGAAATGACTTATGCTCTCTGAATTCCCACAAGAACCCTTCTTTCACACACAATTTGTATAGTTTTGTCTGATTACTAATATAAATATGGGGAGTTTGCAAAGCTGGAAATGCTTAATTCTTTATGTATTATAACTCATATGAAATCTGTTTTTGTAAGATATGGACTCCCAAAATTGCCAATAGCAATGATGATACATACTATTCACCTTCTATAGGTTCTATTTTCAAACAATTTGTACTTGATTATGGATTTAAAATTGTAAGCTCAATCCATCAGTTTTCACAAAATAATGGCTTTTATTGAGATCCAAGTAAAGAAGTTTAAAAGTTATCTCAAGATTCCTATAAAATGTTTAGTTTCACAGACACTCCCACTTTAATCAGTCTTTTCCAAACCTCTCATATAAAAGAAATTGCAAGTGATAGTACCTCTATCTTCTGTTGGGATTAAATCCATTTTTTTATGGAGTTGGCTGTGATGAGGAAAGAAAAAGGAAGGGAAAACAAAAAAAAATTTTATATTGTACATAAAAATGCTGTATTACCTGCATTCTC
This sequence comes from Centruroides sculpturatus, assembly GCF_000671375.1. Classification (NCBI taxonomy): domain Eukaryota; kingdom Metazoa; phylum Arthropoda; class Arachnida; order Scorpiones; family Buthidae; genus Centruroides; species Centruroides sculpturatus. The sequence continues at coordinate 215,945 of NW_019384445.1, read as the reverse complement.
TATTGATTAACTCATAAAAATATCTGACATGAGAAAGAGGCACTATAATCAATCATCCAAACTTAGCAGCCATTGAAAAACCTCAAGAATATACAGGTAGCCCTCGGTTTACACCGGTTCAATTTACGCCAATTCACAATAACACTTCTGTGCAATTCGCCATTTCGAAGTGTAATTCCCCGGTTTTCCCTATGCTAGACTGATTTTCATTTCAGTGTTGACATATTTACCGAGCCGCGACATTGTACAGTATATTCATTAAAACAAAGATTTTTAATAAATATATTTATTTTTTCTGTTTAATATTATTGAATATGTATACATTTGCATTAAATTAATATAAAAATACTAAACGTTTAGGTACCCACGAGTCAAGATATTAAACTTAATAGTCCAATAAATGGTGTCTGAATCCATAGCGCCAACGAATGTATCCCGTATCAGTTTGTTCAGGAAAACACCTTACGACGCAATAGCACTTCCGGCGATCACAAATTATCGTTAGTGACACAAATCTACTTCTCGTTGGCCAGACGATATTTATCTCTCCTTAGCCACTTTGAATTTTCCCGCTCAAACTGACCTTATATGTGCTATGGCAACCGGTGGTCGACCAATCAGTGTCTTCGCTCATCCATAGCTCTACGTCAGGTTGACATATCCTTTCAACTAAGGAAAGTTTGACGGATGAAGTTTGTGAGTTAGACAATGTTGGGAGCGAAGTGCAAATGTAAAAAAGGAGCATCACATTCAACCATATTCCGAAATTCTTAATGAAAAAAATCAAAAATGTAAACAATTAAAGATAGATACTTTTTTCCAAAAAATGTAAGAAATTTGAAACTAAAATTTTTAAATAAAAACATTTTACTTTATTTTATGATAAAATACATTTTAAAAATTAAAAATTTATATGTATTTTGTATTATATTGTATTAATAAACAAAATTATTAGCTTATTTTCCACTTATGTAGAACCTAACCCTATACAGGTAACCCCCATATAACACAGTAGTTACGTTCCAAAAAATTGCCGTGTTATGCGAAACAAAGAACTAGTACAAAAAGGAGGGTTAGGTTCCAAAAATTAATAAACATGCTACTATATTTTCATAATTAAGATAAATATCTTTATTAAAATTTTCTTAAGTGATACATATTAATATAAATTAAACAATGTTTTCTTTGTCATCACTAAAAGCACTATTAACCGAGAGCGTTTTATTTTTGGCAAGTTATCGTTATCCTCTGAGCATTTTTCTGCATTATTTTCAGATTCATGCTTTACCTTTTGCAAAAAGTGTATGTAATTTTAGATTGCTTGCTTCTAGTTAAAAGATCTTTATAAATTTCCTTATATGCTGCTAAGCACTTATGGAATAAGGGAAAAACATCTGGCAACATCAGAAGCAGAAGCGTCGAGATCTGGCAAAATTGAAACAATTTTTGCGAAGAACCATGTGTATGGAGACGAGAAAAGAAAATTTACACACTGAAGTACTAATAGTTCACGAAAATAATAATTTTCGTAAACTATTAGTACTTAAGTATGTAAAAATTTATTACATTTCATGTTGTACGAGAATTTTACCCATTTCTCGAACCGTGTCAGAGTGAATCCGTGCTATAAAAGTACCGTGTTATACGGGGGATGGTACCAATTCTCGAACCGTGTTAGAGTGAATCCGTGCTATAGAAGTGTCGTGTTATATGGGAATTACCTGTACCTCACTGTAAATACGGGTTCGTTTTACGCCAATTCGATTTGCGCTGGCTTTTGTAGGAACGGAACTGCGGCATAAACCAAGGGCTACCTGTATTGAGACAGCTACAGAGTATACTTCAGAGGAAGTGAATTGAATAACCTCTCCTGTACCCATTCCATTACACCATAGCCAGAGACAAATATGAGCACCGGTTCACCTCAACTTTTAGGAGGAAGATGTGTAATGAAGCATTTGCAATTATTGCACATTCTCATCATTCTTTGACATCATAGCTTAAAGGATAACAATATCCCCAAAGTTTTAGTGTGAGAAGTCACAACCCATGAAACAAAAGTGATAATTTGACAGCTGCTTTGTCTCTTTGTTTTGTCAGCAATACTTGGTAAAAGCAAAAGGTCAAATTATCAGGCTATTATATGGCTATTAGCACAATAATCTTGCACTTTGTTTACTTTAACTGATAAATCAGGTTTAAAGAAGTTAATATATAAATACTTGGTACTTTTTAAAATAAAGTACAGTCAACCCCCCTATAATTACGGCCCCTATAATTACGATTCCTATAAAACGACGAAAAAATTGTGACCAGTATCCGTAAAAAACAGTAAAAAACCCCCTATAATTACCTCAAACGTCATCGGGCAGCCGAACTACTTTCCCGCCGTCCGTAGTGCCAACTATGGAGAGATTTCTATCATCTGGACAGTATTATATAAATTATGTACTGTACAGTCGACCCCCCTATAAGATATAGATACGTTCCATTCTTTAACAATCCAATTTCTTACGAATCCTTCCAATCACAACCCGACACGTGTCAAGTTTACGGACTACGGCTGTTTGAAAGATTTTCTTCCATAAAATTAATCGATTCTAGACTAATCCGACTCAACANTTTATATTGATTTTGTTACTTACACCTGGTAGTGCTGCAGCGGAACCAGGTTATGTGTACTAAACATGTTAATAAATGATGATGATGATGATGATGATGATGCTAATGCTTGTTTTCGTCGCGGAGCGTCCCTCCGTGACGAAAACAAGCATTAGCAATGGCGGTGCACACTCGGTAAGTAATCCTACAATTTTTTGTTTATGGCGTAGTTTATACAGATTATTCCCAAAAAAAATATACGTATTTTGGAAATGTTGTGTCGGATTAGTCTAGAATCGATTAATTTTATGGAAGAAAATCTTTCAAACAGCCGTAGTCGGTAAACTTGACACGTGTCGGGTTGTGATTGGAAGGATTCGTAAGAAATCGGATTCCTAAAGAATGGAACGTATCTATATCTTATAGGGGAGGTCGACTGTATTACTTCAAAAGGATTAGTCTAATTATTCTGAGAGTTGTGAGATATGAAAGTGTTTTCATTGGCTCTAAAAAGCAAACAAACAACAAAACAAATGCACTGTAGTCACAACAAAGAAACAATTTATTTACACATGATATAACAGTGTAGATTTAATAAAGAATGCCAACTCTAGAATGAGTAGTCCAGTAGAAACATTTAACCTGATCATTGGCGGATTATTACAAAATTATAATAGCCACAACACACCAAAATGTGATAACATTAATCTATCTAATAACAATAATAATAATTACAAAAATAATATATATAAAACTAACCCTTAATACTAAACTTACTCTAATGAGAGAAGAGAAAATGATAGGGGATGAAAAAGTAAAGATGACAAACAAAACAGAACAAAGGGACTTGGATCTTATAGATGTCTTTTTTTTGTCATGAGGGACCAAGTAGAATCCTTGCACAAGATTCACAGTTCTGTCTTCTCCTTGGTTCCCAAGGGTCTGCAGTTATATCAAATTCAATAGACACTCATTCTATACTCCCAACTGGCAAACTTGAGGTGTTCTGCATGTGGAGTAGTAAGGATGATTTGGGTTCTGGGAAAGTCTGCCATAATATCAAGGTCTGTTACATATGTGGAGAGTAAGGTGGTACTCCTACTATGTTGTATATCTGAATTATGCTCATGTGTTCTGACTTGCATTGAATGTTTAGTAGACCTAATGTACACCATTTCTCTATCCCATCTGTTGTCTCTGACAGGAATACTATAAATGCCTGGTAGTCATTCTGGGTTAAGGGGGTGTTTTCTGTTACGTAGTAGGCTGAATATAAATTAAGAAAATCTGAAAAAGAACCCAGAAGGGATTAAGAAAACGTTTGTTATTTATTGCTTATCCTTCACACTAGTTATTGTTGTAGTTATCCCAGTGTGGTATGCAGATTTGTATCTTGAAATATACATTTAATCTGTGTGTTTAGGTATTAAATATCATAACTGGAATTTCGTTAATTTAAAAACACTTGTTAAGAGCTCCATAGGCCAAAGACTGCAGGTTTTTTTTTTCTTTTTAGACAAATAACTAACAAGTCAGCTTACAGTCTGACTAATACCTTTAATGAAAATGCAATGGTTATTGACAATTGACAAAAAAATACATATGAAGTCAACTCTGACAAATTACAACTCTCCATTACAAAAGTTCCTTCCTCTCCCTTCTATTGATTTGTTTGTAGTGCTATGCACTCGTTTTGTATTATTTTTTATTTTTGATATACTTTTATTATATATGTCGAGTTTTCCTTTTTTCTATTTTTGTGACACGTCAATGCTAATTTTTCTTTGTGTCATGCGCCACCTTATGGTGGTGGTTGGTGGACTGCTGATTGGATGTGACAGTGACCACGTGATAGGAAGCAGGAGGATTAAAGATGTGGTGGTATAAAAAGGGTGACCCGACAACATCAAGGACCTTTTTTTCTTTCCAGGCTCCCCTGAACTGGTTTGTGCAAGAGGACAAGGGTAAAGAAGGTAAGCGGTCACTACATGCGAACGAGAGACAAGGAGAAAATTCGTATGGGAAGGAAGAAAAATCGAGTTGCATCAGAGTATGGACGACACATAGAATGATATTTCCAACAGTAGTTAAAAGAACTTTGCTTGTTAATGGCAAGTGCTATGTTATTTCGAGATTAATGACTTTTTTTTTATTCACACGTGATCATCAACTCCACATTGTTATCTAGTGCCATGGAACCATCCCTATGTAGAGTATGGCCCAGGCAGACCGACGATTTGGATTCTTCTTGTAATAGATTGTAATTCTCTTATTATCGGTATTTGTGTATAGCGAGTGAGTCAATTGAAAAAATCGGATAGTAGTTACCTTTGTAAAATTGGTTGTCATCGAGCTGCTAATGTTATCCATTACCACCTGTACACGCACATATATTGAAGTTATAAATTGTTTTTTTTTTTTTGTTCTAAGGTGTGTTGTGTTGTGAGGTCCTCATTTATCTCTTACCCCTTTTTTTGATCTGGATCGCTTTGGTGTTCTCCTAGATCTACATGTTCATGGGCTATATGTGGTAATTACCCAACAATGCATAACAAGACAACATTAAGAAACTACAACGAATACATGGGGGAACAAACATGAACTGAGATTACTCACAACATCTTCATAAACCTGGTAAGAAACAATTAATTAATCAGGCCACATGAACACTAATACACCTGTGTGATACTTCTGTTGGTTCCGTCTCTCTTCGATTATAGTCCTTCTCAAAATTACATTTACATCACTTAAATGGAAACAGATTGCCTCTTAAGAAAATAGTCTTATAATTCTCGTCCTTGCTTGTTGTCTTTGAAGATGTATCTTGTTGTCACTTATTGGGCAAGTGTCCTCCACAATCTCCACAGAAGAAGAAATAGAATACCTTTCACACAAAGTCTCTCTATTTATATCTCCCACTACCGGAAGTTCAGCTCTTTCACGTGATGTGTCTATGAGCCAATCCTGTGGCTTCTTCAACACAACCCAGGAAAGGGTAGCACGGAACAAAAACGAAAAGCACAGAAATAAAATAAAAACAAAAACCCAGTATAGAAATAAAGGCACACTGGATATATAATGTATATGTTATGTATAAAGTGATTAATCAGGCATTATTCATATAGATCGGGCATTATGAATAATGACCAAATAGGGCGCACAATGTGATAAATATTGATTAATTTATCAAACTGACCAGTCATTATGAATACTGCTATCACCTAGTCAGGCAAAGTAATAATAAGTTGAGGATTGATCATCCGACTTACGCTAGCCAATCAGCACTCTGAGTTGCGTGTGCATATCGTGTTTAGTACAGAATTTTAAATTTGATTTAAAAAACTCCACTTATTTCATTTAGAAATATTTATTTTTTGTAAATTATATCAAAGTACTATTAACTATATTAATTAAACTAATATTAACAAAAAATATTATTAACAATTTTTGGTATAAATTATATAAAAAATTAAATGTTTTTTAGTTTATTTATTTGAGCAATTAAGATTTTAATGACATTTGAAATTACATAATTTTTTTCTTCATAGCATTTGCATTTATTAGATTTTCAACCAATTTTGCAGCAGCATCGACTATAGCCTTGTTCTCCAGAAATTGATGACATTCTTGCACATTCTCTAAGCAAAATTTCTGCACCCGGTACATCTAAACCAGAAATAAAGTTTTCTTTACAAACAGTAAATTGGTTTCTGGAATATAATAGATTTAATATGCCATATTTGGTACCCAGTTTGTAAAGGTTTTTATCTTTAACCGCAACAATGACCCCTAAAATATTTTTTCCATCACTGTGGGCTCAACCTACATCAACTACACGAATCCTTACTGTATCACCAACATTAGCTGCTGTGTATTTAGAATTTGATGTATTAATCATTTTTTCTGCTTGCTTTTTAAGATTAAACAAAGCCATCTCCCTTGTTTTAGACATATTTCTTATTTTTTCTTCTATTTTTGGATCAATTGTTTGGATTGTTCCTTCTTCATTCACCAATTCTGTAATACTAATAACATCCTGGTTTAGATTTTTTCATGTGAAGACGATGTAGATTTTTTAACTTCAGTTATATAGCTATGTAAGGGTGGCATTATCAAATAATCTTTCATAATGTTTTCTTGGATGGTACCTGGACTTTCAGAGTTTGAGCAACTTTGACTTACTTCATCGACAGTTTTAAAAAGTCTTTTAAATAGTTTTAAAAATTATGATCATCTCCCTTGTAATGTTTTTATATTTCATACTTAATTCTTTTTCCATATGGTTTCTACCACCATGTCCAATAGCAATATTGGTATCGTGCAATATCTGAAATATTTCTTCCATGTGAACATAATATTTAATCACATTACCTTCTTTTATGGGCATAATTAATTTTTCTAAATTTCCGATAGATACATCATCATATCTACGTAAACGCTGATATTCTTTCAGTAACTTAGAAGTTTCTATGTTTTCTATTCGCTTGTCACATATTATATTTTGTTTTTATATATTTGTATTATATTCTACATGTTTATTGTATTAATTTCTTTGTTCACTTACTCATGTCTCAGTAAAGTGCTTACATGCACTCCCCTCTCATGCCACAGTGCTCTGTATTGATCGTGCCGTGACGGCTTTGTAGCCATCGTTTTGTTGTTCATCATCTGTAGGCAACTTTTCCTTTGTCATCTGGAAGCACATTGCCTCATGTACTTTCGGCCTATCTCCGCCGCGAGTTGGTTTTGTTAAATTTACTCGGATTCAACCCTGTTAAGTGCAAGCTGCACTCTTCAATGTAATTCCACAAATTTGTAATACATTCCTAATTCTGGTTTCAAACTGTATTCTTTCTGGCATCATGCACCTTACCTATAATTGTATACCTTTTTGCTTGTAAGGTGCAAACAGCACTATCTATCATTCTGTAACCACTGTAAGCAATTGTAAAGTGCATCAAGCACTGGTCCATAGTGACCACCATTCTGTACTCCCTTTTATTTTTATCTCTGTTATTAAACGCGATGCATAACGCCTATGGGTTTCCCATTCTAATCTTCCTTCCTTCCCACTTTCCTCAAACTTTTATCCCCACCCACTACACCCTTCCTTCCTTCCTTTCCAAATCAGGCTAAGTCTAAAGACAGCCTTCTGATCTTTAATTCAGTTTCAGTTACTTAGAAGTAACTTTCATTTTTGACTCTTTCACTTTTTGTATCATTGACAAATATGCTGATTTTGTGAAAATTTGATTATTCTCAGCTTTTTATGCTATTAATGCGTTTAATCGGTTGTTGAAATGATTATTCATATCACTTAATGATTCCTTCATGATCATTACTTTTGTCAAAGAAGAAAGATTAACTACTGGTCACATAAATTTAAAATTTGATACTAAATGTAATAAGCATGCGCAAGTAAGATGTAAGTTCTGATTGGCTAACGTATGTCAAATGATCACTCCTCAATGTATTATTATCACTTTGCCTGACTAGGTGGTAGCAGTATTCATAATGACCAGTCAATTTGATAAATTATTGAAATGTATTACAATGCCCGATTTTGTTGGTCATTATCCATAATGCCCGTATTAATCACTTTGTCCATAATATATATAAATATACATGAAAAAATATATATATACAGTATATACACAACTAAGTAGTGAAGCACTACACACTTCACAACTTTTTACACCTGCAGTTTGTTATTTTCTGCTGATGTTTTTGAATGTACCTATCTTTAGACATCTTTACATTGAATATTACCACTTAACTTCCAAAAGAAACACAAATGCAAAACATTTAAACATGTCCAAGTGGCAAATAACAAAATTATACCTTTAGACATTATATTTAAACTTTTGGATTAAGTTTATTTTAGAATTTGTGATTACATTGAATGATGGGCATTAAACAATACTAGAAGTATTAGTGAAAAATTTGTTATTACAATTGCAGTTGTAAAAGATGTAAAGTGTTTTTAACTTTTATATTTAACTAAATATGTACTTACCATATTTTGGTGGAATCTCTAAAATAAATATTAAATCTGTTACAGGTGTATCTCTGTCATAAACAAGTAATGTTGAATTATCAATTATTGCTATTTGGCCAGGTTCAACAAATAACTGCTGTTTCACAATGATTGGAGGTTCATCATTAATTAAATGAATTGTAATATTAAGATGAGAAATTGACGATGATTGTCTTCCATCAGTGACATGAAATGAAAAATTATCAGCAACTGGTTCAATATTTAAGTGATCATTCTGAATATATTGAATATATAAATCATATAAGTCTTGTAAAATAAATGATGATATAGGAAGGCCTATAAAAGACTTTTCTGAGTCTGAAACTAAAAATAAATTATTTTAATTTATATAAAATTATTTTATTAAAAACTGTAAAGTATAAATAAATTTGTAATAATAAATAAAAATATTCATTAATATAATATATTTTGTTTATTTTTTTATATACAAGGTCTGTTCAAAAAGTATCGGACCTTTGGTCGGTAAAAATAAATTTATTGACTTTGAGGTACAAAACCCTAATCCCCTTCAAAGTAGTCTCCTTGGTAATGTATACACTTCTCCCAGCGTTCCTGCCATTGCTGGAAACACTGCTGGAACTCATCTTTTGAATGGCCATCAGTCGCTCCGTCGGATTTTGCACGATGTCTTCTCTCGACTAAACTTGGGTTCCTTTTAGCGGCATTTTCAGCTTGGGAAATAGCCAAAAGTCACACGGAGCCATGTGGGGAGAGTACGGAGTGTGACGAACCACAGGAGTGTTATGTTTGGCAACGAAAGCCCGAATCAGATGCACAGAATGGGCAGATGCATTATCACGATGGAGCTGCCAAGTTTTGATCGACCACAGATCCAATCGTTTGCGTCGCACAGCATCGGAAAGACGACGAAGGACCTCCTGGTAGTACTCCTTTGCGATGGTTTGGCCTTGTGGTGCATACTCATGACACACCACCCCACGAGAGTTGAAAAACTGTCAACATGACCTTTGATATTGCTACGGACCTGCCACGCTTTTTTTGGCCTCAAGGATCGTCCCCGAAAGCCTGCTGAATCTTGCGAATGGTTTACGCTTGGGTATCACAAAGGTTTTTGGCAAAATTTGATGTAATATCACTGCTCACGTTGTTCAGTCATTTTCCTGCTTAGTGGAATCCGACGAGAGTGCACTACATGACCTCACTCAAAGGCCGATTGCCAACGACTGACGCTTCCTGCAGGCGGGAAAAAATTCAGGGCTGTGCATGACTGTCCCCTCCACAACTCCACCGAAAGAGGCCTCCCACGCATCATTGGTTTACGCAGAAAAAAAAGGTCCGATACTTTTTGAACAGACCTTATATACCAAGATCTACTTTGTGTTGACATTAATTTTGAAAACACAATCTACAGTAAGATGAATAATACAAATCAAAATTGCCTTCCATAAAAACTATTAACATAGCAAAGATAGTTGAATTCTCCTTGTTCTCTTTTTTTTTTTAGCTTGTTGTGCATAAAATTGCTGTAGAGAATTTATCATACAGACAGAGCTGTGGAGTTGGAGTTGGGAGGAGTTTCTGGCCAGAGGAGTTGGAGTTGGAAAAAATGTGTCCGACTCCTGCATTTTAAATTTACTTTAGCTGTTTTATTTATATAATAAATGATAATTTATTATATATTTATTAATTTTTTAAAATCTTTTTTTTTGTATTTTGTTATAATTCATTTACTTTGTCAGAAAATGAAGCAAATAAACGAATCTAACGGCGCACAGTTCCATGTAAGACGAATAAAAACTAAAGAGGGTGTGCTACACAGACACTGTGCCACACAGAGACTTGCCAACATAGTGCCGTCTAATACAAAATATGTCTTACAAGTTAGTGACTTAGCACACAGGGATTACATTTTTACTTTCTTTCACACTCCCTCTATTGCTGTGTGCTACATACATAACAATGATCAATTATTTCAATTTAATTTTAACATTTTCATGAATCTATCAAACTTAGTTCCTGTTAGCGGTTTCATTAGGACATCTGCAATCATATCTGCAATCATTAGGTCCATCCTCAAGTAGTAAATTACAATTTCCCCTTTTCTGACTAATTCTTAGTGATGTGATAGCTTACGCTGATATGTTTACTACGCTTGTGAAAAACCGCATTCTTCGATAACTGTATTCTGCTTTGGTTATCACAGTAAACACAAGTGGAATTTTTTTACACATCTTTTAAAACCCATATGTACTAACAGTCTTTTTATGTAAGTTATTTCTCGTGAAGATTTAGCTAGAGCTATATACTCTGCTTCCATGGTTGACATTGCAACAGATATCTGTTTCTTTGACTTCCAACTAATTGGACTGCCTGCTAACATCAAAATGTTACCTGTACACGACTTTCTGTCATCTACGTCTCCAGCCCAATCCGAATCCTTGTAGGCTTTAAATTCTTCATTGTTCTTGACATGTTATTCTATACTTAGAAGTACCTTTGGGATATCTCAAAACACGCTTTGCTATCATCCAATGTGTTTTATCGGGATCAGCACAAAAACGACTTAATGTGCTTGCAGCAACAGCGATGTCTGGACGTGTCACGTTTGCCAGGTAGATCAGACTTCCGATGAGATCTCTATAAGGCCAAGTTTTCATGTCTTGTCTCTCATTTTCTGAGATTGGATCCATTTCCTTCAAAATTTTCATATTTGACTCTATCAATGTAGCGACAGTTTTCACATCCACTAAGTTGAATCTCTTCATCAGTTCATGAATATGTTTTGTTTGTGTCAGATGGATGCTACCTGTTGGTCCTTCTCTCTTTATTTCAATGCCTAAAATGTTACTTATAAAGCCTAGGTCTACTATTTTGAATGTTGACTTTAGTTTCTATTTAATGGTCTCAAGGTTTTCAATCTTCTTCGCTGCCAATATTAAATTGTCTACATAAACAATGAGTATCACTCGATCTTCTTCCTTCCTGAATATATAAATGCATGGATCAGCTGCTGTGCACCCGCCTCCAATACTTGTGATAAAGCCATCTAACTTCTTGTACCATTCTCTTCCAGACTTTTAATCCGCATAAAGGTTTCATTAGTTTGCAAACTTTATCTTCTCGTTCACAAAATAAACATCTTGGGTTGCTCCATGTATATTTCATCGTATAAATCACCCTGCACGTAAGTGGAAGTTACATCCATTTGATGTACGTGCATTTCTTCATTTATGGAGGCAGCTAATAATGTTCTTATTATTTCGTATCTAGTGACTAGAGCAAAAACTTCATCATAGTCTATACCTCTTTCTTGGGTATGACCTTGAGCTACAAGTCGCACCTTATACTTTTCTATGGTTGGTTTTTATTTTAAACACTCAACAATTTGTTAACACTTTCTTGTTGTTTGGCCTCAGTACTAAGATCCATGTGTTGTTCTCACATACGCTCTTATATTCCTTTTTTCATGGTGGTTAGTCATGCCTCTTTAGCGTCTCAATTTAACACTTCAGATACATGCTTGAGGTCTGAAAATTTGTCTGTAACAACTTGATAAATTTTTCTCGGTCTTCCGTGTTTTCCCGTTCTTTGAATTTTTGGATGACCTCATTTTTGTTGGCTCATGCAACTCTCCTCTTGAATTTCTCATCGTTCTTCTTCTAGATATTCGTCCATATTAAATTCATTATCAGACTCTTCATCTAGTTTTGTATCATCCTCATTGTTCATCTCTGTCGTCTGATTTAGCGGCATTATACACATGTCGTTTGGTGTTTCATCAGCAAAATCTGGCTCAGCGGAGATACTCTTCAGAAAAGTGTTACTTGTGTGGACTGTTTCAACAAATCTCACGTCACATGCTATGATGACAGTCTTAGTGCCTGGTTTCCAAAGTCGATACTCTTTTGACTCATTTGAGTATTCGACCAACATATACTCATCACCGTTTGGATAAAATTTTACTTGTTTTCGAGTCTTGTCCAGCACTATGGCTTTACTTCTGATAATTTTAAAGAAACCAACATAAGGTTTATGCTTAAACCATAGCTCATTCGATGTTTTTCCATTGAGGGCTTTTGTCGCACTTCTATTTTGTAGAAATGTGGCAGTATTGATTGCTTCTGCCCACAGTGACTGAGGTAGACCTGCTTACAACATTATACACCTTGCCATTTTGACAAGTGTCTGATTTACATATTCTGCTACACCATTTTGTTGTAGGGTGTATTCGGCACTCAGTTGTCATACAATTCCTTCTTCTTCAAGAAAGTTGTTAAATTTGTTTGATAAATATTCTCTACTGTTATCCATACGTAGCTTTTTGATTCGATGACCTGTTTGTTTTTCGACTCTTTGTTATAAGATTTAAACACTTGGAAAATATCTGAGCGACTTTTAGCATTATAGTTTCCATATAGCGTGTACAGTCATCAATAAATGTTGCAAAGTATTTTGCACCTCCTAATGAGACGGTTTTCATTGGGCCACATATATCAAAATGCACTAAACCCAAAATCTCTTTCTCTCGATGATGCGATTTATTTCTTAAATGGTTGAACATGTATTTTAGTTCTAAGGCATATTTCACAGTTTAATTCTCTTGCTTTCATTGAAAGGTCCATACCTTCGACTAATTGTTCCATTTTCATTTTTCATAGATCATTAATGTTTATGTGCCCATATCTTTAATGTCACTTTAATAGGTTTTCGTCAGTAGTTTCTGCCGAAAACATTGTTCTCCAATTCCAATTCATTGACAACATATAGGTTATCACGTTTTGTAGCTGTTAGCATCGTAGTACCATCTTTACATTTGATGATTGCATATTTCTCCTTAAATACAACAACGTATCCTTTGTCAGTGACACTTGCTACCAATAAAAGGTTTTGGTGCAATTCCAGTCCATATAATATGTTTTATAATTTTACGGAACTTATTGCTCATTGATTTACTTTCAAGCTGAGATTCACATCACCTATACCAACTGCTTGCACATAATTCTCTGTGGCAGTATATACTTTAGATTGTTCAATTTGATCTAGAGTTAAGAATTTGTATTGGTCATTACACACGTCTTGTCGCACCACTATCTAAATACCACTTTTTCAATTCATTTGTGAATTCCACGTTGCATGCAATTGTAGTAAGAGCACTGCTAGTAACTTTCACGTCTGTGCATTTTGTTTTCAATTTATAACTTCTACTGATGTGTCCAGTTTTACCGCAGCAGTAGCATCTTCCATTGAATCTTTGGCCTCTGAATCTTGTATTATTTTCCCTTGAGTTCATTCGTGACTACTTTACATGGTCGGACTTTCCCTTTGAAAGTAATGCGTCACTTCTCTCATTCTCAGTTAGCTTTGTAACATGCTCCATCTGTCTTGCTTCCTCCTCTTTTAATTTCGCTTTGAGGTTTTCAAGTGACAGTATGTCATCACGTGACTCTATGGCTACATTAAAATTTTCATATTCATCTGACAATAATCTGAGGAGCATAATCAATAGTAATTCTTCTGGGATTTCTATTCCAGTTTCCTTCAGTTGATCAGCTTTACTCATGAACTCGTTTGCGTACTGTGTAATCGTCATATTCTGCCCTTTTTCCATTCATAGTAACTGTTTGTACAACGTTGCCTTTCTAACAAGGCCTCGTGACTGGAATATTGCCTTAAGTCCGTCCCATGCTTATTTAGATGTTTCGGTGTTTTTCACGTGGTTCAACTGCCCAAGACTGAGGCTTAGATTTATCAGTGCCAACGCCTTTGCATCTTGCTTGATCCATTCCTCTGAGTTTCTTTCTGGTTTTATTTCAGCACCATCAACGTATTTCCACAGATCATTATATATGAGAACACTTCTCATCTGTATTTTCCAAAGTTCATAATTGTCCTTGTTCAACTTACCAAGCAACCTATATCCAGTGAAAGTGCTGCTGGAAGTGAAGGAAAAATGGCAAAATGCAGTAAATAAAAAATATAAAAAAATACATAAAACAAAAAAGTTAAAAATTAGTGTTAAGTTATTTTTAAGTTATTTTTACATTATGTTATGTAAGTTAAGTTTTAGTATCATTTCCCTTTTTCCTCTCCTCCGCCACCAGTTTACACCTCCATGGTTATGTATCCTCAAAGGTAAAATGCAAATAAAACTACATTTTTTTTAATCAATTATTATTCTATTATGGTTATTTATACATTTACAACTACAAAATGCATTTTTCAGTGTTTTCCTTACTATAGTTATTTTTTTTTAATGTACTACTTAGCTTTAATTTGAGTGTGTTTTTCATGTTGGAACAAAGTATTTGGTTTTATGTTTAATCATATGAGGAAAAATGATTCACCTTTCGACATTTTCATGATACGATGTCAGTTTTGGAACAGATTAATTTCGTATCCTGAGGTACCACTGTACAAAATTTTAATAATTCTATGAAAAATCATTTTTTAAAACAATACTTCTGTGTTCATTAATATTCATAAACACAGATCTAACAAATTTATAGCCAAGTATTCCAACAAATTTAATCCAACAGAGAATGGAAAACAACCTTCATTTATGTTTTCAAAAATATTTCTTTTGCTTGTTATTTAAGATGCAAACCATGCATATTTTAACTTGTCACAAAAAACTGTTGCACTCAATTCATTGTGAATTAGAATGTGTATTTTAATAGTATCTTCATAATTGGCTATTTCTCTATCAGTTTTAAGGAGATAGCTATAGTGCACTAGTGCTCGTTGATGCCATAGGAATATCTATATCTCACAAACCAAATACAGTATGAGTAAAAACATCTATAAAAATTTGTCTGGCATGCATAATGATTTTATTTATACTGTCCCATCATTTGTGTCACTGGCAAATGAAAAGAGAATCCTGGCTGTTAGACTCCCTTTCTACATCAAAGGGACCCACCAGATGAACTCCAGCAGTGCCCTGATCTCTCCAGTAAAATTGAATCATCCAGGCAGAAAACATAATCTTCTTTGTCTAGTTTTCTTTCCTGATTAGATTCAGTCTATCTAACTATTAATATGTTATATACAGTATATGTAATATATTTTTTGCTGGAAAGAGTACGGATGGTGTCGATTTGGTTATTATAATATCTTAATATCCTTACATATGAAATGTAATATAAATTGACATGTATAATATAAGAACCTACATTACGTTAAACAATACAAAATGCAATTATAAAGATACAAGAATCAGACTTTACAAGTAACAACCTTTCTAATGCCTGCTTTAATTCTTCTATCATAATTGATAGTAATTTTAATAGAGCTAATTTAAGCAACACACAAACTTCCTATGCAAATGATGATAATTCAAGTTTTGTTCAATCTATACTGAATGGTTCCAAGATAAAGCATTCATATGCTTCTTATATTTTTTATTTTATCATCCATATTTAAAAAATACATATATCTTCAATGATCTTAATAACTGTTTTTAACAAATTTAATAACAATAAGATTAGATTATAAATGTAAAAAAATATTGCACACAGGATTGAAACCTGCATATTGTAGTGTGACAGCACCAGTGGTATTGTAAAAATTTTTTGTTTTGTTTTCTTTGTTCTGTATTGGGTCATATATTGTACAAAAAATTTTGTTTTTTTTTTTCCATTTTGTGTCGGGATGTCACATTGTAATAAGGTACACACAGTGGTGATATTCAGTGAGTTCACACAGGTTCGGCCGAACCCGTTGTTAACATTTTCAAAGTTTTCCGAACCCGTTGTTAAACACACGTAACATTTCTCAGTGATTTTGTTTCTTTTAAAAAATATATTAAAAAATACGTATTATACTCTGTACACTACTAAATTAGAGCCTNGCTTGCTCACAAGTGTCCATGTATTGTTTATCACAAGACTGTCCATCTCGGAATTCATTGCTGCTTTCCATTTCTTTGAATCATCACTTGTCATCGCCTCCTGAAAATTTTCTGGAACAGTAGCATCACAGTAATTTACACTTATACTGTAATAACCAAATTCTTCATCAAAGCAGAGTGGATGTTTAATTTGTCTTCCTGATCTTTTTCCTTTTGTTTTTTCTTCATCCTCTTTTATCTCATCATTACTATTTTCTGTATATGTATTGTCTTTTTCCAAGTCTTTTGTCATATCCTTTTCTTGCTGGTTTGTACTAGTAGAATCTTCTCCTTCCTTTTCCTTTGCTTGATCTGAATCCTTTTGTCTTTCTTCTTTATCTTCTTTCTTTTCCTCTTTCTCATTTTCAAATCCACACAAGTTCACATTCACTTCTATTATGTCACAATGTCTAGCCATTATAACTCTGCTATTCATCAATACTCTATATCCAGTATCTGTATATCCAATCAAAATTCCAACCTCTGCTTTCTTGTCCCATTTAGATTTTCGTTTTTCTTCTGGAATTCTTACAAATACTTTACTTCCATATAATTTTAAATTTTTTACTGATGGCTTCCTTTTGAAAAGTATTTCATATGGCGTTTTTCTCTCAATTGTATTAGTTAAGGTTCTGTTTTTAAGATATGCAGCTGTTTTAATTACTTCTGGCCAAAATCTTCTTTCAATTTTTGCTTCTGATAAAAGACATCTCCCCATATCCANTAAAATATGTACAAAATAAACCATTTTGAACACACTTTTTTATTATTTATCAAAAAAAATATATAGTTCTGGCATAAACAATGTTAAATTTTAACTGACTTAATTAATTTTGTGAATGCATCTTTTTTATTTATATGGATATCTTAAGGTCAGTTTTTGCGCTAATGTTGCTAATGCACCATTTGAGCGAAAAAAAAATTGTTAAGGAAAAATTTTCTGTTAGCAAACCCTTTGTTAAATATTTTGAATATCACCACTGGGTACATAGTGTGTACTTGCTGATTGGGTGAGATTTGGACCATGTGTAAGTGACGTACTCCCAAATGGAGGGAGGTATAAATCCAGATGCGTTCACTGGGGAGAGATCTTTTTTGTTTGGAGTTTCCTGCTTGTTACACATATGCTATGGGTGAGAGTGGAATTCGGTTACAAGTGAAAACAATATGGACACTAGGAAGTCAGACTAAAGAAAAAGGACAATCCAAGTTCATCCACAAAAGCTTTACAATTATCAACAAGGAATTAATGCCAAGTGCAAAAGGAACTGTTAAGGGCAAGTGTAAAACCTTTATTTTTATCGAACATAATAGCCAATGGTAGTGTTCTCTCCACACTTGAAACAATTATTGTAATTGTACAGGGGAGATGAAAATGGTAGTAGTACAACCACCAAGATAATTGTATATATTTCCTTTGTTTGTTTTAATGTATATATGTGTTTGATTTTTGTAATTTTTCTTAAAAGAACCCAATTAGTCTCTTGTTTTAAGACCTACTAGGGTGTAATTACACAGAATAAATTTTGTTTCATCACACACTGAGGTATGTGTAAAGTCCTTGTTGTCTTTTGTCTTACGGTTACCCTGCACACAATCCTGGTATACCACAGTATACTAGGATAAAACAATATTAATGCTCTTCATGCAATGCCATGAACACATGAATGGCACTTCTGCATATATATTAATAGTTCTAGAAAAACTTTAATCATTATTTTCTTGAGAATGCCTGAATAGTGGTTTCTGCAGCTTTAGCAGAATCTAAGTACAAGTAAATACTACAAATCCACAAAATTTCATCCAAATCAGTGATGACAACCTCCTAAGTTTTTCATTAGTAGGGACAGTAAGGATTTTTATGTGGGTTCAACATATAGGCAAATTCCCTCTACAGTTAGAGAACACAACGACTTGTGTGCTAAATCATTTCTTAACAGTACTACACTCACCCAGTGGATGTTAATGAAAAAGATCACACTAAGTTGGGATGCACCTATCGTGCTAAGTAACAAAATTGGACAGATTTGTGTACAATCAGAATTACTAAACAACCTTTCATTCATGTTATCTATAAATACAGTCAAATCTCTATTTAACAAATTTGCTAAAGCAGAGAAAAATTTTCTATACAGGAATCTTCACTATAGGAAAATTGTTATACAGAAATTACACTTTTTGGTTAATACAGTATTATTTAACATAATTTTTTTTGTAGTTTTATATAATTTAAATTAATGTAAATGTAAATGTAATATATAGTTATGTGAGGATCTGGACAGGTCCAAACCCTCATTAAAATTCGCGTTAAAATAATTGTTTTAGATAAAAAAATATTTAGTAGTTAGAAATAGATTTTTATTTTATTAAAACGCGACACTAACTTTTAAACAATAAAAGAATGTAAGTCTGTCCACCATTTCCGATTGGAGATCGAATTAAACTTCGATTTTGACCTCTCCTGCGCCCCCGAAAGGGTTCGAATTGTCATCAGAAGACAACGGGAGACCAATCGGAAAGGGGAATCTGAGAGGAAACAGATAAAACCCCAGAAATTCGAGGACATGACGGCTTCTTCTCCTGAAAGTTCCAAGTGACGGACCTGTTGTTGTGTGTGTGTCTCGCACCCATCTTCATCTCCATCTCCCGACCTCGGATCGACATCTTTCCCTCAACGGAAGTCGACCGCATCGTCCCAGAGTCGTCGAGACATGATGGAATGGTTCATTCGTAAACAAGGGACACTCCTTCAAAATGGGACTATCTTGGAAAGGAGAGGAAGACCCAGAGGCTGCAGCCGCCACAGAACTTCCAAGATCGCGGAAATCTTGTAAGCTTCTTTCATGTTTAATAAACGGTTGTGTTGTTTGTAAACAAAGCATCTATCTCTGACTCAACTGCTTCTACATGTCGTTGATTGTTACCGCTCAGCAATCCAAATGGCAAGGAAGACGATGACAATATATATCACATATTATCATTCATCGAGAATTTTTTTATTTCTCCCCCCTTGGCCCCCACAGTTATATATGTAATAAACATATTAATTAATAAATGTAATATAAATATATATGTAAGAGATTACACTATAAGTAATTAATAATGTAATTTATATGTAATTTTAAGTAAGTTTACATTTAAGTATTAAAATACAATTTAGTTTAACTAAGTTTTCTCAAAAGATCCATAATTTCTGTTGCACAGAACAATTAAAAAATGTTCTCTCTTCATAATATGCCTCCAACTCATTAAGAGCATTAAAACTGCTTCACCTATATTAACATAAACACAGCTTCTAGCACATTTTGCTGTAAGTCTGGCATCACTGGCTAATTTCAAAATTTATTCACGATTTTTTATTATGGTTGATTAACTATTGCAGTAATTCCAAACATTGCTGCAATGTCCTTCTTTTTTGAGCCTTTATCAACTTTCCACAACATATTAGTTTTAGTAATGCTCAAGCACTATATTAACAGTTCTTCAAATTCCAACTGAATGACTTATTAAATAAAATAAAACCTCACTAACCTTGAATATTAGTCCAGCAGTTGTCAAAATTATCATCTTTCTAATGTTTTGAACATTTGTTAATTGTGTAAAAAAAAAACATTAGAAAGGTGATAATTTTGACAACTGCTGGACTAATTTTTGAGGTTAGTGCAATTTTTTTTTATTTAATAAGCATTTGTTAATTGTAAATCGTTTACCTGCCTAAGACAAAATTTAGACCTAATCTCTCTCTTTCCCTTCTTTACAACCCACATGGGGGCAAATTACAGGATGGTTTTAAAAGCTAATGACCACTATTTCTCACACCTGGACCATGGTTTTACAAAGTGTTTAAAGATTGATACCCAAAATTGAATCTAAATTTGAACTCGACCCAGAGGCGTAATTGACTTTAATGATCGATTGTCCTTACAAATTTTTCAAAAAAATTTGTAAGGACAATTGAATATTTTTATAGAACAAATTTTTTAAAAAAATTTGTTCTATAAAAATTTAGCTTTGTTATTTAGAAGCAATTTTACATATATTTTTGGCTGAGAAAGTAGTGTACAATACAAAAATTTGTTATACAAGGAAATTCACTATATAGAAGTTTGTAATATGAAAGTTTGAGTGTACATTGATGCATGTAATTACTAAGATTCTGCCACCCTTGATGACAGATGAATAGGAGCCCTAAGGATGTGGAGTTGGGAGAATATAATTACAAAAACGATAGAAATAATTTCAGTATACAGTCCTTAAAAGCATTTTATATATAAGTAATGGTATTTTGCTGCTTGTAATTTTGTCTGCATTGTGTTATCACCACAATGATGATGCACATATTCATATTCATTGCATATCGTGCATGTGTCACTGTCTTTTGCTTTTGTCATTTAAAAGAGTTTGATCTCAAATTTGATTTTCAAATGCTCTTCACATTCTAACCATTACTAGTAAAGCTGATGATGTTCTAGTTCAGATTAAAAGTGTATCTTTTTTGTAAAAAATTTTTTGATTTCCTGAAGAACAAGAATGAAGAATTATTTACAGTATTTATTATTGTATTTACTTTCTTTGAGTTATCTTTTTATATCTACTTTTCTTAACTTTCCTTAAATTAGTAGATAAAACAAATTATAGCTGACAATGATTTACTTAATAAACTGTTAAGACAAAAAATAAAGCATTACCTTTTCTTTTGTTTTATTCTTTTAATACTTAACTTTAATAACTAACAGAACTTATTTACAACTTTACAACCAAATGAAACTTAGCAATATTATTTTCTGACTCTATTTTTACAACTTCAATTTTTCCTTTCTTAACATTCTCATGCACAAAATGATAATGAACTTCAATATGTTTTGAGTTTTTTGTAAAATTTCCATATTTAGTAATGGCTACTACACCTGAGTTGTCTTCATATACCTTAATTGGTTTACAAACTAATGAAAACCTCATTTATTAGACAAATTAGAAAATTTATTTCTGTTACAGCTTCTGATAATGCAATATACTCAGCAAATGTAGAAGATTTTGTTACACTATTCTGTTTTTTGGATTTCCAAAAGATTACATGTTGTATTATCGTGTAGCTGTGAATGAATCAAGAAAAAATGGCGGGATTAATCAATGAGAACAAACCTTCTTTTTATTGACCTGCACACAGATCCGACTTGGATTTCTACACAAAGAAAACAGGTGGCGCTTGACTTAAGTGCAGTTTATAATAATAAATATAATTAATCTTAACACTCCTCCTTAATCATATTACAGCATAACTTTTCGAATATTACATGATTCAAAGGTTTTGTTAGTATGTCAGCAAGCTGATCGACACTTTTAATATGCTGCAATTCAGCAGTTGTGCCAATATGCTGCTAAATAAATTTTCTTTGAATCTCAATATGCTTTTTACCCTCGGTTATCTTTCCTTGGTGAGCGAAGCATGTGAATTGGCGAATGATTGTCAACAAGCAACAAAGTAGGTTCTTCATTCTTTAATAATCTCAGTTCAATCCCTATTCTTTGCAAGTAGCAGATATCATCGATAGATGAAACTGCTGCACGATACTCAGCTTCAGCGGTTGAGTTTGCGACGAGATGCTGCTTTCTTGAATACTATACAATTAAACCTCCTCTCATGATAAGAACTCCACATGTAGAATGTAGACTATTGTCGTCTCCTACGTAATCTGCATCTGTATATACTATCAACTTCGGATCTCGGTTAAAAAATATTCCAAAATGTGTAGTTCCTCTCAGATACTGAAAAATTCTTTTAATCATCTTCCAGTGACTTGTCAAGGGTCGATTACTGAATCTACCCAGGTAATTGACAGCATAGCTTATATCTGGACAGGAGATTGTTGCTAAATAAAGCAAGCTTCCGATGGCTTTGAGATAACAATTTTGTTTTTCTAATGGCTGGTCATTGATAAGGTTTTCAGAATTCGTTTTCATTCCTGGCTCCATCGGTGTATTCACGGCATTCACTCGATCATATCTAAATCATTTCAAGATCTTTTCTGTGTAATCAGATTGACTCACAAAAATTCCTTCAGACGACACTTCTATCTTCATACCTAAGTATGTCGTACATGATTGTAAAGTTCTTTTATAAGTAATTTCAAATTTGTCATTCAGTAATTTCAAAATCTGGAAAATATCCTCCTCATTTTGGGCGGCAATGAACCTGTTGTCTATGACCAATACTATTATCACACTTCTGTCGTTGTTGTAATAAATGCACGGTCATTGTCGGTATTAACAAATCCTATCGTAAGAAAAAAGTCATAGATTTTGTCGTTCCAATCTTTGGCTGCTTGCTTTAAACCGTACAGACTCTTTTCAAGCTTGCAAACCTTTCCTGTCCCATCAGAGAAACCTTCTGGCTGATTCAGATATATTTCTTCTTTAAGATTGGCATGTAGGTAAGCTGTCTTAACATCAAAAACTGTTACTTTCATTTTACTGGATGCTGTGTGACTGATGAGTCTGATAGATTAATGTCTGGCTACAGGACTAAAGGTATCTGAATAATCTATGCCCTGCCTTTGCTCGAATCCACTTATAACAAGTCTAGCTTTCATCCTGCTGTCCTGTTTACAACGTAACACCCATCGGCATGTCAAAGGTCTGGCATATTTTGGAGGTTGCACCAGGCTCCAAGTCTTCAATTTGATCAGGCTGTCGTACTCGTGCTGCAGAGGCTTATACCATCCTTTGTCCTTCAAGGCTTCCTTAACTAAAATATTCTTGGTTTCTCCTATCATTGCATTGTTGTGAATAAGTCCCATCTCATAATCGTTGAATCTGGTCAGTGCTTTTAGTTTTCGGCGATTTTGTAAACTTTGTTGAATCTCCTCTGGCGGTTCTGGTCCTTCATCAGTTTCTTCTGAAGTGATGTGTCATGAATGATTCTGTGAACATTTATCATCTGAATCCTCTACAGTTTGGGACTCTTCTATCTTTTCTTCTGTTCCCTTTTCCTTCATGTGGGTCTTGACTTCATCAGTGCTTCCTTTAGTTTCAGACTTTTCATTGAAAATCACATTGTCAGTGCATATGACCTCCTTCTCATCTGGCAAGTAGACTCTATAACAAGGTGAATCGAGATCATATCCGACAAAGATTCCTTTCATAGACTTTCTCTCCATCTTTCTCCTTTTATGATCTTCAATCAATATATAACACTCACAGCCAAAACTTTTCAATTTCGAGATGTTTACCATACGTCCAAACCAAAGTTCGGCAGGACTTTTATCATCTATAAAGCTCTTTTCTGTTTGATTAATGGTGAACACAGCATAGTTAATAGCTTCAGCCCAAAGATTTTTGCTTAACTTCCTGGCATGTAAAACAGATCGAGCTGATTCCACTATGGTGTGCATCTCCCTCTCTATTCGTCCATTTTGCTGTGGTGTATATGTATTTGTCCTAGTATGTAAAACTCCAAGCTCCTCCAATAACTCCCTGGTAGTCGAATTTTTGATTTCTGTCCCATTGTCAGACCTTAGACTTTTCACTTTTCTTCCAAATTGGTTTTAAACTAGTTTCATGTATTTACTCAATGCTGCAGGGGCTTCATCCTTGGTTCATAAAAAATAAACACTCCTAAAATGAGAAAAGTCATCCTTGAATAAGAGAAAATATCTTGCCTTTCCCAGAGATAAGGTGTCCATTTCACCTAAGTCAATACGTATCAGATCCAATACTTCTTTCGCTACCTTGTTATTTCTTGGGTGAGAGATATGATGTTGTTTGCCATAGACACAGCCAATACAAACGTTGTTGTCCCAGTCATCAATATATCTTATATTATTTCTGTCCAAAATACTCTTGCAGTACTTTACATTCTGATGTGCCAGACTTTGATTGAGTTGGCTATCATGCACATTCCTGTGTCCTCTCTGCGAAACATCATTTGATATAATTCTTCATGTCGTTGTGCTACTGCTATTTGCTCCTTTCTATCGACCATTTTGATAATTGATGTGTTTGCATTGGCAATCTGAATAAACCCTTTATCCAACACTTGGGTAACCGAAAATAGATTGAATGATATATTAGGAACATATAAAACATCTTTCAGGGTTGCTGCATACCATTCCCTTCCATTAAAAGCCTCGAGTTCGACGTCACCTACTCCAATCCAATCCATTGATTTCTGTGTTGTTACCAAGTATCATCTCCGTATACTCCTCCAGCGCTTTGTAGTTTGTCAGCCATTCTTTCCTGAAGTTTATGTGCTGTGTGGCAGCACTATCTTGATACCAGATATCCTGTCGATCTCGTCTTGAGTTCCTGTCATTTATTTTCGTTGATGTCAATCCTACAGTGACAAGAGCTCGTCGTTGTCCTTTGATCCTATCTCCTTTGTTTGATTCGTCTGACTTCTCATTTATACACTCCCTTGCGAAATGGCCATTTTGATTGCAATTGTTACAATTATAAGTTTTCCTACAATACTCCAAATATTTCTGACATGGCTTATTCTTGCAATATTTCTTTACATATCCCTTTTGTCCGCATTTGAAACATTCGACTCTTGAACTTTTCTGCTGACTTTTGTCCTTGTTACCTTGCATTTTCTGCGTTGAAATGAGAGCATTCTGTGCGATTGATTCCTTCTTGTCATCTTCCTTCAATCTGTCTTCTTCCAGTCGAAGTCGTTCAATTAAAGTGTCAATGTTCTTGTCCATTGAATTAACATTATCCCATGACGTCCTCAAGTGGTATAGTTTCGATGGCAGTATTCCGAGCATTCTTGTCATAACCCAGCATTCTTTAATTGTTACTCCTTCAGCTTTTAAGTCTTCCGCATATTGTTGAACTGATAAGCAATTCTCCACTACAGATTTGCTTGAATCATACTTATAATTAAAAAAATTTCTCTGTAACCCTTCAATTGTGAGATCAGACCTTTTACCATACAAGGTTTCTAATTTGTGTATCATACTATACGCAGAAGTGCAATTTGCAATTTTCTTTGTGATATTACTGCTCACATTTAAACCTATACAAGCTTGAGTGTCTAAATCCTTTTTAATCCACATTGCAACATCTGCCGCATTATTCGCATTTTCAGGTTTAAGAATAATTCCGTTCGCAATGTCATACAAATCCTTCAATCTCAATGTAAGATTTAATTTAAACTTCCATGAAACATAATTAATATTTCCCTGCGAATCTTCTGACGAAGTTTCCATTTGAGATTTTACGATATCCATATTGACAGACTAAATAATTTACTGACTTAATTAGTTTTGTATCTTATCTAAATACACTTACAGTGATGACAGGTAGCAATTCACGATCATTTACAAACACTGACGAAGTTGACCAACGATTGAAGCTTGTCAAAGATGACAATTGCAGACGATGAATGAAGGTATGGCTGACACGTGTCTCGACACAACTTGCTGTTCTCAATTTATGCCTTTTCCTTTCTCTTAGACAAATTCGACTGTCGAGATTCATTCACAAGTC
The DNA here is from genome assembly GCF_000671375.1 of Centruroides sculpturatus. NCBI lineage: Eukaryota > Metazoa > Arthropoda > Arachnida > Scorpiones > Buthidae > Centruroides > Centruroides sculpturatus. The sequence goes on along the minus strand of NW_019384445.1, from coordinate 189,948 downwards.
CTGGGCCCATAACCTGTTGTATTATCATGTAACCATGAACGAATCAAGAAAAAATGGCGGGATTAATCAACAAAAACAAACCTTTTTTTTATTGACCTACGCACATCCGACTTGGATTTCTAAACAAAGAAAACAGGTGGTGCTTGAGTTTACCGCAGCTTATAATAATAAATATGATTAATCTTAACATTACATTTCCTAACAATCTAATTATAAATCCTGTGGTAGATTTCCTGTCGAGAGTATCTCCTGCCCAGTCAGAATCCACAAAACAATCTAAGATATCAGTATTATTATTCTTATAATATTTTAATTTAAGGTCTTTTCTCAAATACAAGTACTTCAAGACTCGCAAAGCATATTTAAAGTGTCTCTCATCATAACAATTTTGAAATTGGCTCAGATAATTTACACTGAAAGATATATCTGGTCTAGTATCAGAGTTAATGTACAGAAGTGCACCTATCAAATATCTATACTTTACATCCTCATTTACATTAGACTTTTCCAGTTTTAAATTTTTTCCATAGATGTCTTATACAATTTTGAATTTTCAATATTATAACATTTAGCTAAAGACTCAATATAAGATTTCTGACTTAAGGTTAAAACATTATCTTGTTCATAGTCATATTCATTAGACTTTTCCAGTTTTAAATTTATTTCCATAGGTGTCTTATACAATTTTGAATTTTCAATATTGTAACGTTTAGCTAAAGACTCAATATAAGATTTCTGACTTAAGGTTAAAATATTATCTTGTTCATAGTCATATTCAATATCAATACCAATGTAGTTTTTTACTCTACCTAAATCCTTCATTCTAAACTTATTAGATAACTTGTTTTTAATGTCAACAATAACTTGTTTATCTTTACAGCAAACCAAAAGGTCATCAACAAATAATAAAATGTAAATTGTCAAATCATTCTCCTTTTTAACATACAGGCAATAATCATATTTACTCCTGTAAAAATCAAGAGTAGTCAGAAAGTCATTAAAACATTCATACCATGCTCGAGGACTTTCCCTTAATCCATATAATGACTTATTCAATTTATAAACTCTATCAGTACCATCTTCATAACCAATTGGCTGTTTTACATAAACTTCAGACAAAACTTTACCATTTAGAAATGCTGTTTCTACATCCATTTGATGAATATTTAAAGAATTTTGACAGCAATAAGACAGTAGCAACTTTAAAGTCGGCATTTTAGCAACAGGAGAATAAATGTCATCAATACAATCAGTTTGTTGAAAACCTCTTACCACTAACCTGGCTTTATATTCACTTTCACTCTTCTTTCTGTATATCCACTTCACATCAATTACCCTTTTGTCTTTAGGAGGCTTGCTCACAAGTGTCCATGTATTGTTTATCACAAGACTGTCCATCTCGGAATTCATTGCTGCTTTCCATTTCTTTGAATCATCACTTGTCATCGCCTCCTGAAAATTTTCTGGAACAGTAGCATCACAGTAATTTACACTTATACTGTAATAACCAAATTCTTCATCAAAGCGGAGTGGATGTTTAATTTGTCTTCCTGATCTTTTTCCTTTTGTTTTTTCTTCATCCTCTTTTATCTCATCATTACTATTTTCTTTATGTGTATTGTCTTTTTCCAAGTCTTTTGTCATATCCTTTTCTTGATGGTTTGTACTAGTAGAGTCTTCTCCTTCCTTTTCCTTTGCTTGATCTGAATCCTTTTGTCTTTCTTCTTTATCTTCATTCTTTTCCTCTTTCTCATTTTCAAATCCACACAAGTTTACATTCTCTTCTATTATGTCACAATGTCTAGCCATTATAACTCTGCTATTCATCAATACTCTATATCCAGTATCTGTATATCCAATCAAAATTCCAACCTCTGCTTTCTTGTCCCATTTAGATTTTCGTTTTTCTTCTGGAATTCTTACGAATACTTTACTTCCATATAATTTTAAATTTTTTACTGATGGCTTCCTTTTGAAAAATATTTCATATGGCGTTTTTCTCTCAATGGTATTAGTTAATGTTCTGTTTTTAAGATATGCAGCTGTTTTAATTACTTCTGGCCAAAATCTTCTTTCAATTTTTGCTTCTGATAAAAGACATCTCCCCATATCCATTAATGTTCGATTGTATCTTTCTGCTGTTCCATTTAGTTCATGCACATATGATGGACAAGGTTTTATTATTATTCCCTTTTCCTTTGCAAACTTAAAAATTCTTGCATTCATATACTCCTTCCCATTGTCACATCGCAGTTCCTTTATCATCTTTCCAGTCAAGTTTTGAACTTCATTAACATACTGTACTAAGCATTCATATACTTCATCTTTTGTCTGGATACAATAAACTTTAACTAGTTTGCTATAATCATCTATGAAATTTAAGAAATATTTTTCTCCAAGATTTCCTGTAGTTTGATGTGGTCCATTTAGATCTGTATGTACAATTTCTAATATGTCTTCTGCTCTTCTCCTGTTATTATGAAATGGTAAGTTATGCATTTTGTTTTCAATACATGTAGCACACTTTAAATATTCTGGTTCAATCTCTCTGGGTAGTCCATCTAGTGATTCATTTTTACACATTATTTTCAAGTTGTTAAAATTGATATGTCCCAGTGTTCTATGTAGTTTTTCTTTTATAGTCATGTTGCTTTTACTCATGTTCGCTTGTGATTTTCTTTCATTGATATAACTTTTCATTTTATATAGTTTATCCTCTTTGATTGCAACAGCTATCACCTTTCCATATGGGTTGTATATTTTTGAAAATTTTCCTCTTGAAACAATTGAATGTTTAACTGTGATCCTCGAATAACTCAACAAGTTTGCCTTCATATCTTTTACAAAAAAAAACATTTTCCAACATAACCTCAGACTTTTGTCCATAAACTGAGAAACAAGTTTTAATATTACCAACTTTTGTAGCTTATAATATTCTTCCATCACCAAGTTTTACTTTTATAGGTTTCTTCAATGTCTCAGAGGTTTCAAAATACTCATCAGTGTTAATGATATGATCTGTGCAACCACTATCAAGTAACCATTCTATTTCATCTTTCTTCGACTTTTCGTTTTTACTTGTTGTATAAGTATTATTTGCAATGGTAGTCTGAAAACTATTTCCTCGATATTCGTGTATGTTTTGTTGAAAATTTCCTCGTCCTCTCTGAAAGTTTCTGGCATTGAACAATCCACGTCCTCGATAAACAGAAAAACCACAACTTCGGCTACGATTTTCAATTTCAAAACGACAATTTCTTTTTAAATGACCAGGTTTTCCACAGCTGAAACATTTCAACTTATTCTGAATTGATGGCCTGGCTTCAGCTCGAAATACATTTGATCTATCATTTGATGACTCTTCATTAGAATTTTCCTCTGCACTTTTTAACTTTATTTTGCTTTTCAAATAGTCAACAGTTCTCTCCTTTTCTGGTAAAACATGTATTAAATCACCAATATGACTACACTTCTGTGGTAGCGATTTTAACATGTAGTTTAATTTTTCTTGTTCTGATATCATTGCACCTGCCTGCTTTAATTCGTTCACAGCCTTTTCAAATGCGTCGAAGAATAAGCATACATCTGAATAATTTTTCAATTTGATACTTTCAAGGTTATGTCGGCACACAATTTGCAGAGCTGTTGACTTTTTCAGATACATCTCATCAAACTTTTGGATAATTTCATCAGCCGTATCAAGTTCGCTTATGTATTCTAGCTGTTTGTTTGTTATTCCACTATACATATAATTAGTCTCCTGGACATCTCATTCGTCCCATTCGTCATCATCAGTCTTAATTTTAGCCCTCATTACTACATCTTTACACTTTTTGAACTGTAGAAAGTTAAACATACGTAATTTCCGATTACTATAGTCTGCTCCATCAAATATTGATATATTAATATCTCTGTTCTTTGCTGCCATTACCACGTGTGCTCATTCTTTATTTTCTTAAACTAATTTAACCCTTTTCACTTCTTGTTTTCTCAACCACACTCTGCTGCCATGTTAAGACAAAAAATAAAGCACTACCTTTTCTTTTGTTTTATTCTTTTAATACTTAACTTTAATAACTAACAGAACTAATTTATGACTTTACAACCAGACGAAACTCTGACGACTAACAACTTTTCGAGTGTTGCCAGATATAAATGTACAATAATTAACATAAACAAATTATAAAATTCAACACAATTGATTTATTGATCAACTGTGGCTTGGAAGAATAAGGTCAATGTCATGGGCATTTATCTTTGACATTGATCCTTTTTCTTCCATGTCACAGATTATATCTGTGACTTAAGAAATTTCATGGAATAATTCTTACACTGTTTTTGATTTGCAAGATATCCATATTTGGGTTGAATGTCGATGATTATTGTCAGATCAGCTGCCGATGTGTCTTCATCAATAACAGTAAATATATCAGGTCCTACAATAACCATCTTGCTTTCTTCTACCTATAAAATATATGTTTTACAAACCAAACTCAAACTCAAATAATTTGCTGCAGGATTTCTTACATTATAATGTTTTTAAAAGATGGATCAGTTCCATCATAAGCTAATATTTTGTCATAGATTTATTAAGAAACCAAAAATAATGATTCTAATTTTCAAATTTTTATTCCTATTCTTACTATTATATCTCTACCTGCATTACTATAACAAGTTAATAAACTCCAAATACCTTTAAAATATAGTCTATTTTAAAAAACTTATCAAACGTTTTCGGTCAAATTAACAGACCTTCTTCAGGATCAAACTAACAGAATTTAAATTTGCCAAACGGAAATTCCAAAACGTACGCTCTACAATCTTCTCAGATTCAATTGCGCAAGTTCATTTGTTCTTTATAATTGTAATGCCGCCGCTTTCCATGCTGATGCTATTTTGTCTGATTCTCGAAAATTTATATTTTGCCCTTTTCCCCTGTACTTATAAATGTGCCAGGCCTCTGCATACTTTAGGTGTTGTCTATTTTCAACATTTTGAATAACATCTGCCTTGCTCCATTCGATTGCAATCTCTGCTAGATCCGCGATTGCATAATTAGCCAAAACCATGACTGGTTGTTTAAATCTTATATTCTTTTCGTGCTCCTTCAATCTTTCATTTAACGATCTCTTTGTGGCTTCTATATAATATAGCACCTTTTTCAGCATCTTATCATGCAAAGGTATTCTGTACACACCTGGAACTAGCCTCCTGTCTATGGGTGTTTTGTCATTTCTTAGCATTTGGAATATTGTCGTGTTTCTCTTATATGCTATTTTCTTGTTGCTCTGTATTCCTATTTTTCTGTATATATTACTTAACGTTGCCCTGTATTCCATTATGGTGAACTCCTTTTTCTCTTTCTTATCTTTAGTCTTATTGCCTCCTTTTTCTGCTTCTTGTATTAAGGCTTTTACTTTACTTTGCTTAAGTCCTACATCTCTTGCTAGCTTTGCGATGTATTCAAGTTCTTTACATGTGTCATGAACCTTGCTACAATAAGTGTATGCTCTTTTAATCAGTGCTCTAAACACTGCTAGTTTGTAGCTTGTTGAGTCATGAGAGGACAATGGTATCAAATCCGGAAAGTACGTCGGCTTTCTATATACTTTCGTAGCAATTTGCCCTTCTTCATCTATTTCAATTTCTATATCTAAGAAATATACCCTTTTATGATTTTGCTGCTCTAGTTCTAATTCCAGGCCATAAGTATTGCTGTTTATATCTCTAATAAATTGGTGTATGTCTGATTTATCATTCCAAATAATAAACACGTCATTGACATATGTTTCATACATTATCATATTATCTTCATATTTCTGCAATACAGTATTTTCGAGAGATCTTATTACCATCTCGCACAATAAGCCTGAGACCGGGCTACCCATTGGTACTCCTCTAAGCTGCGAGTATGTAGTACCTTCAAAAATGAAGTGATGACAATGTAGCCAAATGTGCCGGTTCTAAAATTTGCTTTCTTAACTTTGCTGCGTTATTGATATTGCCCAATAAAAAATCTCTTTGGTTAAAAGTGATTAAAAGAGCATACACTTATTGTAGCAAGGTTCATGACACATGTAAAGAACTTGAATACATCGCAAAGCTAGCAAGAGATGTAGGACTTAAGCAAAGTAAAGTAAAAGCCTTAATACAAGAAGCAGAAAAAGGAGGCAATAAGACTAAAGATAAGAAAGAGAAAAAGGAGTTCACCATAATGGAATACAGGGCAACGTTAAGTAATATATACAGAAAAATAGGAATACAGAGCAACAAGAAAATAGCATATAAGAGAAACACGACAATATTCCAAATGCTAAGAAATGACAAAACACCCATAGACAGGAGGCTAGTTCCAGGTGTGTACAGAATACCTTTGCATGATAAGATGCTGAAAAAGGTGCTATATTATATAGAAGCCACAAAGAGATCGTTAAATGAAAGATTGAAGGAGCACGAAAAGAATATAAGATTTAAACAACCAGTCATGGTTTTGGCTAATTATGCAATCGCGGATCTAGCAGAGATTGCAATCGAATGGAGCAAGGCAGATGTTATTCAAAATGTTGAAAATAGACAACACCTAAAGTATGCAGAGGCCTGGCACATTTATAAGTACAGGGGAAAAGGGCAAAATATAAATTTTCGAGAATCAGACAAAATAGCATCAGCATGGAAAGCGGCGGCATTACAATTATAAAGAACAAATGAACTTGTGCAATCGAATCTGAGAAGATTGTAGAGCGTACGTTTTGGAATTTCCGTTTGGCAAATTTAAATTCTGTTAGTTTGATCCTGAAGAAGGTCTGTTAATTCGACCGAAAACGTTTGATAAGTTTTTTAAAATAGACTGCATTTTAAAAATATTTGGAGTTTATTAACTACACTTACTATTTTTGCAGTTTATATATACTTATAACCCATTCAATTCCCTTTGTTCTTGTTTACAAAAGACACACTGTTTCTATTAAATCAAGAATGGAAAATAATTTTCCAGTCTTAAATATAGAAGAAAAAGTGTATAAACATGTTTCTTAATAATTCTATGATTATAAAATGAGAATACCAAATAAACCATAAAATTACTTTTGCAATTATTAAAAAAATATATAGAATTATAAAGTTCTTTAAAAAAAATTGAATAAGTTGTAAAATACTAAATAGTAAAAGTAGAAAATGTTAATAAAAAACTGTGTAGTGCTTTGCGACTATTGTTTGTATTTATACGTGTTGCTTGTTTCTTATCATGTATACATTTTTTCTTTTATTTTGTATTGGGTTTGAAAATGTATGGAATTTCATGTTATTTTCCTTTTTGTGCCCTGGTTGTCACCTTTTATGTGGTGACTCAATTGGACCAGCTGATTGGTCAGGACGTCAACCATGTGCTTGTTAACAAAGTGTCAACCATGTGCTTGTTGACAAAGAACATCAATTTTGTCGAGTAACTGTATTAAGAGGATGCAACAACCAAGTATACCACCCTGTAAATATTTGTATATACAGTAGAACCTCGATTATCCGGACTAATTGGGGATGAAGATAGTCCGGATAAGGAAAAATCCGGATAATCGAAACAAATACTTTGTCTTTTAATGATAATACAACATGTTTTCTTTTCGATGACATATCGGTAATATTAAAAGTAAATACTGTATTTAAATCGTGATCAAATTTTCAAGAAACAAACGTTCGTATTGAATTTGGACTACTACTGACCAACGCTAACAGACTACCTATTGTTTAAAAGGCCCTCTGGTGGCGCAAGAAGACGGATTTTATAAAATAAAAAGCAGTTGAAACTGCATTTTTATGAATAAAAATTTGACAAACTATTTATCGTTTTATGACGAGTAAAATTTTTTCGTCGCGTTCGCGGCTTTTAAGTAATGCATAAACCTTCGAGGCGCGAGGCCCTTCGGACCGCGAGGCATAGGCGGTGGCCCACGTCGTCCATGCCTTACGCCGCCCTTGGTCATAGAAATGATGTAATTTGAATATAAATTATTTATAAATACGTATGTCAAGTTATATTTTTATTGCTACGTAAAATATATTTAAAAGTTTACAACTACTGTGCTGGATGAGACGTTGTTGAAACAAAAAAAGTTATGCATTCCATCACGCACATAAACAGTGTCGTAATTTGCCAAGTGCAAATCAGCAAATTCATAAAATTTTTGTTTATTTTGAACACTCCGGATAATCAAAAATCCGGATAATGGAGGTTCTACTGTATTTTAAGAATAAGTGCATATTAGTAATACTGTGATTCCAAGCAATCTTTTTATAATTAGTGGATAAGATCAAGAAATTTACATAGTTTGTAAGAATACTGTTTAAGTCTGCAAGCTGTTTTGTTATTTTGATTCTTTTATTTTGCATTAAATTAATTATTTTCACCAGCATGTGTCCTTATTTTGTAAAGTCCTCAATCGAAGTTACCCCACAAACAGACTGGCTACATTTTGATATAGCCATAATCACTACAATATTATAACTGAAATATTACAAAGAAAAAAAAAGTTGATAGTTTATATATAGTAAATGAGTTTGAGTGGAATAGGTAATTGTGACGTCACATCAATGTGTTTAAAAACCCCAAAACCCCAGCCACAGCCCACTCTAGGGACGGACAACCCAGTCATAACAGTGGGACTTATGGCCTGGAATTAGAACTAGAGCAGCAAAATCATAAAAGGGTATATTTCTTAGATATAGAAATTGAAATAGATGAAGAAGGGCAAATTGCTACGAAAGTATATAGAAAGCCGACGTACTTTCCGGATTTGATACCATTGTCCTCTCATGACTCAACAAGCTACAAACTAGCAGTGTTTAGAGCACTGATTAAAAGAGCATACACTTATTGTAGCAAGGTTCATGACACATGTAAAGAACTTGAATACATCGCAAAGCTAGCAAGAGATGTAGGAGTCCCATTCGTCATCATCAGTCTTAATTTTAGCCCTCATTACTACATCTTTACACTTTTTGAACTGTAGAAAGTTAAACATACGTAATTTNTAGCAAGGTTCATGACACATGTAAAGAACTTGAATACATCGCAAAGCTAGCAAGAGATGTAGGACTTAAGCAAAGTAAAGTAAAAGCCTTAATACAAGAAGCAGAAAAAGGAGGCAATAAGACTAAAGATAAGAAAGAGAAAAAGGAGTTCACCATAATGGAATACAGGGCAACGTTAAGTAATATATACAGAAAAATAGGAATACAGAGCAACAAGAAAATAGCATATAAGAGAAACACGACAATATTCCAAATGCTAAGAAATGACAAAACACCCATAGACAGGAGGCTAGTTCCAGGTGTGTACAGAATACCTTTGCATGATAAGATGCTGAAAAAGGTGCTATATTATATAGAAGCCACAAAGAGATCGTTAAATGAAAGATTGAAGGAGCACGAAAAGAATATAAGATTTAAACAACCAGTCATGGTTTTGGCTAATTATGCAATCGCGGATCTAGCAGAGATTGCAATCGAATGGAGCAAGGCAGATGTTATTCAAAATGTTGAAAATAGACAACACCTAAAGTATGCAGAGGCCTGGCACATTTATAAGTACAGGGGAAAAGGGCAAAATATAAATTTTCGAGAATCAGACAAAATAGCATCAGCATGGAAAGCGGCGGCATTACAATTATAAAGAACAAATGAACTTGNATATTAAAATATACGTATTATACTCTGTAACACTACTAAACTAGAGCCTTCCGATGCACTATTTGAGCGAAAAAAAAAATTGTTAAGGAAAAGTTTTCTGTTAGCGAACCCTTTGATAAATATTTCGAATGTCATCACTGTTTATAACCAAATTGTCAGTTGCTCATTCAAAACTCACAAGTGGTCAAGTTGAATGCTAACTCCAACCTTCTTACTTTGGACCAGGAATTTAGAGGTTTCCACTTGAAGTTATGACTTCACTTGTCTACTTGGGCACTGAACAGACACTGTCATGTCTTTTTCTTTTGTTGTCCTCTCTCTTTGAGCACCAGCCCAAAAAGTGGCCTTCTTTACTATGTATACCCTCAGGTAATTTGTACTGGCCCTCATCTCCAAAAAGGAAGAATTAAAGAGATTAGAATGTTTTAGAATTTGGAAGGAATGAAAAACAGGGGAAAATGTAAGGAGAACAAACAGACAAAAATAGAGAATATCAAAAACACATTAACAACACTTGAAATGACCTAATAGCAAATGATTATATGATCCAGAGTCACCAATGATAGCAGATCTGTGTAACAAACCATTCAATAGCTTGGAAATAACCTAATGTAATGGTATGACACAAACAATGAAATACTTAGGGTCAGTCAGTTGCCAGGTTGGACTTCAGAAATGGGAAAATTACACAAACAGATTAGTTGACAAAATGGCTAGAATAAAAAATTCAAAACAATTGACTATGAATTAGTAAAAACAAAAACACAAATTTATTGAAAATATTACAAGTGAATGAAATATGTACAAAGTTGTTAATGAAAAAGCATGAAAAATGTTGATGAAAAACTACACAAACATTATAAAAACTCAGGACTATAATTAATCCAAATCAAAAATAAAACTAAACAAGTATTCACAAAACTTCGTGACAATTGGGGAATGTAAATCTAACAAAATTAATTTTTCACAAAGTAACTCGGAACTAAATTACTAATAAACAAAGACTCTTATGATCAAAATCATTTAACCGTCGCATCAAAAATGCCAGAAAATCCTTCCGTCAATCAAACTCACTCTGGACCTCATCTTACTTGAACTGAAAAGGTTTATCTCGTAATTTTCACTGTTGCTGGGGTAGCGCCTGCTCAAGCATTTATGTCGCCCTTGACAAAAAGACAAATTGCTGCTTCTTAAATTTATTTAGAAAGAAACATGTAATATAAAATTAGCAATCGAGTAGTACAAAACAGTAAAAATTAAAATATACTTGTACCTAGTTACAAATTGTTGACTAATTGCATTTTTAATGATATTACAAAAATGTATTATTGTACAATCAAACAAAAAAGTTATATCCTATAAAAACTAAACAAAATTACATCAACTATACTAAAATTAAAAAAACTTTTTTTTTACTTTTAGTTCTGCAAACTTTTTTATTAACTCTTTTAAGTTTACTTGATCGGAAGTTTCATGTGCAATGGCCAAAATGGCCAAAGTATTAAGATGATTTTGCATGGTAGTGGAATGTAAAAAGTTTCTAATTAATTTTTATTTAGAGAAACTCCTTTTCCCTCTAGCTACAGTTATTGGTATAATTGGCAATATTCTTACGGTGACACTAAGATTTGGGACAAAATTTAACATTGTTGCTTATACTTTTCCTTTTTGCCCAAAAGCCCTCTTTTATGGTTGTTTTTTTTCAGAATTAAAGAATGCAAATATTTTCTTAGCTTTTATGCAAAAATAATTAATATGAAATATAAATTGCATGGTAATTTTAGCCACAGAAAAAAATTGACAAATATAAATTTTTATATTTATAAGTTAAATACTTAAATAATCAAATTTAAATTTGATTATTTAAGTATTTAACTTATAATAATAAAAATTTATATTTGTCAATTTTTTTCTGTGGCTAAAATTACCATGCAATTTATATTTCATATTAATTATTTTTGCATAAAAGCTAAGAAAATATTTGCATTCTTTAATTCTGAAAAAAAACAACCATAAAAGAGGGCTTTTGGGCAAAAAGGAAAAGTATAAGCAACAATGTTAAATTTTGTCCCAAATCTTAGTGTCACCGTAAGAATATTGCCAATTATACCAATAACTGTAGCTAGAGGGAAAAGGAGTTTCTCTAAATAAAAATTAATTAGAAACTTTTTACATTCCACTACCATGCAAAATCATCTTAATACTTTGGCCATTTTGGCCATTGCACATGAAACTTCCGATCAAGTAAACTTAAAAGAGTTAATAAAAAAGTTTGCAGAACTAAAAGTGAAAAAAAAGTTTTTTTAATTTTAGTATAGTTGATGTAATTTTGTTTAGTTTTTATAGGATATAACTTTTTTGTTTGATTGTACAATAATACATTTTTGTAATATCATTAAAAATGCAATTAGTCAACAATTTGTAACTAGGTACAAGTATATTTTAATTTTTACTGTTTTGTACTACTCGATTGCTAATTTTATATTACATGTTTCTTTCTAAATAAATTTAAGAAGCAGCAATTTGTCTTTTTGTCAAGGGCGACATAAATGCTTGAGCAGGCGCTACCCCAGCAACAGTGAAAATTACGAGATAAACCTTTTCAGTTCAAGTAAGATGAGGTCCAGAGTGAGTTTGATTGACGGAAGGATTTTCTGGCATTTTTGATGCGACGGTTAAATGATTTTGATCATAAGAGTCTTTGTTTATTAGTAATTTAGTTCCGAGTTACTTTGTGAAAAATTAATTTTGTTAGATTTACATTCCCCAATTGTCACGAAGTTTTGTGAATACTTGTTTAGTTTTATTTTTGATTTGGATTAATTATAGTCCTGAGTTTTTATAATGTTTGTGTAGTTTTTCATCAACATTTTTCATGCTTTTTCATTAACAACTTTGTACATATTTCATTCACTTGTAATATTTTCAATAAATTTGTGTTTTTGTTTTTACTAATTCATAGTCAATTGTTTTGAATTTTTTATTCTAGCCATTTTGTCAACTAATCTGTTTGTGTAATTTTCCCATTTCTGAAGTCCAACCTGGCAACTGACTGACCCTAAGTATTTCATTGTTTGTGTCATACCATTACATTAGGTTATTTCCAAGCTATTGAATGGTTTGTTACACAGATCTGCTATCATTGGTGACTCTGGATCATATAATCATTTGCTATTAGGTCATTTCAAGTGTTGTTAATGTGTTTTTGATATTCTCTATTTTTGTCTGTTTGTTCTCCTTACATTTTCCCCTGTTTTTCATTCCTTCCAAATTCTAAAACATTCTAATCTCTTTAATTCTTCCTTTTTGGAGATGAGGGCCAGTACAAATTACCTGAGGGTATACATAGTAAAGAAGGCCACTTTTTGGGCTGGTGCTCAAAGAGAGAGGACAACAAAAGAAAAAGACATGACAGTGTCTGTTCAGTGCCCAAGTAGACAAGTGAAGTCATAACTTCAAGTGGAAACCTCTAAATTCCTGGTCCAAAGTAAGAAGGTTGGAGTTAGCATTCAACTTGACCACTTGTGAGTTTTGAATGAGCAACTGACAATTTGGTTATAAACAGTGATGACATTCGAAATATTTATCAAAGGGTTCGCTAACAGAAAACTTTTCCTTAACAATTTTTTTTTTTCGCTCAAATAGTGCATCGGAAGGCTCTAGTTTAGTAGTGTTACAGAGTATAATACGTATATTTTAATATTTTTAAAAGAATCAAACCATTGAGAAATGTTACATATGTTTAACAATGTTCGGAAAACTTTGAAAATGTTAACAACGGGTTCGGCCGAACCTGTGCGAACCCGCTGAATATCACCACTGGTTATAAATACTCTCTTGAACCAAGGAAAAGAAGATGGAAGAATGAATAATATGAAAAAGTTTCCATATGGTCCCTCACAACACAGAAGGACCTTCATATGACCTGGGTTCATTTGCTCTGTCCTATCTGCCATCTTTACTATTTCTCATCCCCTATCTTCAATCATTCTTTTTTAGTGTAAGTTTAGTGTTAAAAGTTAGTCATAAGGAATTCCTTTTATAAGAAGTATTCCTTTTATAAGAAGTATTCCTGATTATTGTACAAGTTAGTATTATTGTGATTCAAAGTATTGTCATACTTTTGTAATTGTCTCACTGACAATCGGGTGTAGGGTAACTGCTGGATAAACCATCCTAGAGTTAGCATCCATTATTTGAACTTGTATATAATTATATATCACATAAATAAATTGAATTTTCTAACATCTACAGCACATATTTCTTTTTTGTTGGGTGTTTACCTTAGTCAACTAATGGAAACCCTTTCTTAATTATCACAATAATTTTGAATTTTTAGTAACAGTGCATACAGTGTAGCACTATATGATGTATTGGTGTGTATTACAGCAAAACATTAAATTGGTTAATAATATCCATACATATTAATGCATTAATAAATCTTATTTAATGTAAAAATTTTATTGGATCATGGAAAAACAAAACCTTCAGTCATCTGGCAATTATTTAATAAAAATTACATTGCCCTGAGATTTATGTAGCTTGAGAAACTGAAAATATAACTTTCAGTTTATATCATCAGCCATTCTCAAGCTACTAGTCTGAAAGCTGAAAACATTGTTGGTAGACTGAAGATTTTAGTTTTTTCATAACTAATTACTAGAATTTAATTTTATTAATAGATAAATTTATTACAAACCTGAATTTCACCAAAAACAGTAATTATTGGTGGCTCTGTATTTAAAGGTAGTATTATTAATACTAGTTCTGTATATTGAAAGTCTCCTTTCATATTGCTTACTTTTAAATAAATTTTATCTTTAACTGGTTGCATGCCTATCTCCTTATTAGATGTATACCTAAATGTAAAATAACAAATTTTGAGTAATGTAAAAATAACATGAATTATTAAGAAGAATCCTCTAAATAAAATAACGACATAAAAAAGTAACACAAATACATTATTGTGGTCGTCGGCCATGATATTGTGTAGTCATATGTTTTATTTGGATTAATCTTAGCCTTCTTTCCTGTTTCTTTGTTGTAAATTCCTTCTAGAACCTTCTTATCTAACCCTTTTTGCCTTTGGGTAGGATTATAGTTTCCATGAAAATAAGTAGAACAAAAGAGGGAGTGAGTCCTGGGGCCTAACGGACAGAGAACGAGTTAGTCTGGGTGAGAATTCCGAAGAGATAGGCAGAAAAAGGCCATGCTCCGAAATTTTAGAAAGACAATCAAAGACTGTGAGTTGCCAAGAGATCATTGAAGAAAGACAACGAAGTCAAAAATAGATGAAAGTCCTAGGACAAGGAAAGGATCACGAATAAGAGGAAGATCCAAAGTTGTGTCCTACCCAACAGCATGCCGCTACAAAAGAAACCTGGGTATTTCTATTAATTACCTTATCCTTCCTTATTTCTTCTACTTTTCCATTTTCCTTAGTTTTAAGATGATGATGATGATCATCATCATCATCAAATAATCTTTATTACTTAGCCTGATACCACTTGGCATAATCAGGCAAGAAGTTACAGAAACGATTACATTGATGTTACATGAAGATGACAATTGCAAAATAATCCGAAAACAAATGTTGGGAAAGAAGTAAAGAAAAGAGAAAATAATAAATAAATAGATAAACAAAAAAATAAAATAAAATATAATAAAATATAAAAAAATAATAATAATAAAGTAANAAAAAATCACAACATTTCTGTGTGCTCTAGCAGTCACATCGTCGTCATCATCATCATCATCAAATAATCTTTATTACTTATCCTGATACTGCCTGGCATAATCAGGCAAGAAATTACAGAAGCAATTACATTGATGTTACATGCAGATGACAATTGCAAAAAAGTCTGAAAACAAATGTTGGGAAAGAAGTAAAGAAAAGAGAAAATAAATAAATAAAATATAATAATAATAATAATAATAATATAGTAAATGCAGTTAACAATAAATGAACTAAAGTAAATAAATGTGTATATATACATTGACACAGCTGCATTACCTTATACATTTAAGTGTTACCACAGTTCATTCTAGGGTAAAAACGAAAATGTACATTGTAGTAAACATGCCGCATAATAGATGGTAAAACACCACAGGTTAACATATACCATTACAGGTGAAGGAACACATAATAACTTCATTGAATACATTGGACAGTCTTTAGCCTGCGCAGAATGTGTTGAACCACAGATAAACAATGATGCATATCAAGATGCCACTTGTAGTTTAATGAATATCACTTCTAATCAGATAAATTTTGATAAGTTCTTTGAAGAGGCCAAAATTGACTTTATTATGTCCATACTGTTTAGATTTACTTGCTGCCTCCAGCGGTGCCTAATATCCTCAAGCATGGGGCAGTTGAAAAGATAGTGTAAGACACCATCTTGAATACCACAGAGATTACAGTGATCATTATCTATGAGATAGAATCTCTTAAGATATACACAAAAGTGTTCGTGTTCAGTTAAGAATTGCATCAGTTCATGACTGGGCTGCATCCATTTGTTCTGCATACGGTTTTGAATTCTTGGGAAAAATCTCTTTGTAATGTGCTGACATGAGACCTTATCCCAATCAGCCTGCCATGCATTGATGGCTTCGTTCCAAACAAGTGACTTGAGTTTCGATTTGGGAATGCGGACATAATCATGATGATTGGTATGGTTCAGTGTTGCATTACGTGCCAGATAATCTGCTCTTTCATTTCCCGGAGTGCCCTGGTGACCCCTGATCCAATTAACGGCATAACTGTTAGATGATATTGCAACCTCAGCGAAAATATCGATAGAGATGGGGTTTGTGGTGTCCTTGTTTCTCAGTTTGGTCACAGTGGCAGCACTGTCAGTGTAGATATTTACGGGCGTATTGACAAGATTGATGTTACACCATTTGATAGCCATTAATACCGCAAAGATTTCGGCTTGAAAAATAGAGCATTCAGGGTGCAGCTCAAACGTCTGATTATGGATCTCACCTCCTGCATCAAAAATCACGAAGGCACTAGCTGTGCCTTCAGTAGTTTTAGAGCCATCCGTGAAACCTTCAATCCTCGTGGGTACTTCACGTGAAA
>NW_019384445.1:134403-168281 GCF_000671375.1 Centruroides sculpturatus | reverse complement strand
CTCCATGGCAGGCATCCTTATGACCTGGCCCAGGATTTTGTTGACAAAACTGCGTCAAACAGCTGGTTAGATCGGGGATGCCTCTTTGGGGAGACAGAAGGATTCATGATTGCCATACAGGATCAGTCATAAATACTAAAAACTACAGAAAACACATACTCAAAAGATACAACAGTCACAAATAACACATGCAGAAAATGTTACATCGTGCCTGAAACTATACAACACGTCACTTCTGGTTGCAAGCTCTTGGCACAGACAGATTATTTACATAGACGTAATCAAGTAGCAAATATAATATACCAAGAGCTTGCAAAGAAACACAAATTATCAGATATTCACGAACCATACTACAAATACATTCCACAGACAGTATCGGAAAACAACATGCACAAAATGTACTACAACAGAGCTGTAATTGCAGATAAAACAATTTACCACAACAGACTAGACATCGCACTCGTTGGCAAACACAATAAAATTACATACATTATAGACATAGCCATTCTAAACACTCACAATGTACAAAACACATGCACTGAAAAAATTAGCAAGTACACAGAACTCGCCTAGGAAATAAGGCATCTGTGGAGGATGAACAGGGTGCTTATTGTACCTGTTGTTCTCTCCTGTACAGGTGTGATACCACACACACTACACAAAAGTCCGGGAACATGACAATTGAATAGAAATACATACATCACACTACAGAAGGCCACTATATTGAATACATGTCATATTTTTAGGAAATTCCTGAATACAGACACTGACACACTTATTTAATTTTAGTTTTGTTTTGGTTGCTATGCCTTGACTCTGGTCAGGCATAGTACACAGCCACCAGTGTGAACCGAGTAAAACCCACTAAACCCAACATAATAATAAAATAAAATGCAGATAGCAACGGTAAAAGTTTAAACCATCGAACCACCGTTAAAACCGTTGCGATTACGGTTAGGATATTCGGTGACCGTTGAAAATATGTTGGTAACGGAAATTTCGAAAATTTGAAAATACCATATTAAGAGATAGGACGAAATTAAAACCCCTTGTAACTCAGCTAACAATTAACCTACCTCCACCACACTTACAGAACTAGTACTTTACACCACCCTGCATAAAACCCCTTAGTGCTGCTCCCAAAAATTTAACCTTCCGCCTGCTAGATTCAACCAAAAACCCAAAAGTTAAAGCTCCAATTATTCCTCCCTAATCAACCCAGATAAAGAAATTGCCTACCGAATTACTCTGGGTGTTTTGCCAGATTGAATGGTACCGAGCACAGAACATAAACTAAAACTTCAGCCAAAACTTTCGAAGAAATAACGAGCACAAACAGATACATCTTAACGGCATGCCTCCTGGAGTCAGGACCTCTTAGTTTTAAGATAGCATAAGTTAGTGTAAGTTGATACGACCCGTGTCTGACTGTCGCGCGTATATGAATTATCTACTTAGAAAACCAGTACATAAATGCCTATGTATATAAAATTCATAAAGTTATAAGGTTGGAACCCGATGTAAAGAACCTGTTCGGAGAGAATTAAAATACTTGGTGCTGTAAATTATATTAAGTGTTTTTTTGTACCATTTCGCTCACAAAATTAAGTACCTCTCATTACGAACTTCACATTATAATAAAAAATTTTGTTTGTAAAATAATAAAGTTGTTCAAAACAAAAATTACTTTAACTTTTATGTAGAAATACAAAATTAATTAACTATTTTCATTAAATTGTTTTAATGTTAAAAGCATTTCACATTCATGTAAAAGTGATGTAATTGTTATCTTGAAATTGTTTTATCGATTTGCTTTCATGAAAATTAGAACTTTTGAATATGTTTCTGAAAATGAGCATTATAGCCTGAAATTACTGTAATGTTTCATTTTTTTCTCACTTTATAAGGTCACAAATCTCAACTTTATATCTTATTTATTAGATAGTGAAAGATCAAACTTTAACAAAATGAACTTCTTAACAATGATACAAGAATAAATGTATAACAAATTAGTTCTAAGCAAAATTATTATTTTCAACAACAAAACCAAAAGAATTTAACACAACTTTTATCTGGTAAAATGCTTTTTAACTTCTAACTTAACTCTACTTTACAATTGCAATTTTTCTCAAATTTATCACCTAATTCTTTACATCTTTACTCTTAATATTAACTGGGAATTATAGTTTAGCTCTACTTTTGAAGTCTTTTAAGCACCAAATTTGATGTCACATTTCTATCATCATAGGGGGCTCATCAACATACTTATTTGCTAAGAATTATTTTAGCAACAGTTTTCTTTATAATATTTAACAAAATATTACTAACAATATGTGAATTAAATTACCCTGTGACAAAGATTTAATAACCATTTTCTCTTATTTCACTAAATTTTAAATGCTGTTTTCAACTAAAACCTGTTAACTTTGGCAAAAAGAAGCATGGGGTAGTAATTGGTTTTTAAATTGGCATTAATTTTGAATGAAGGTTACAAGTTTTTCACCCTTTCAATAAAATAAATTTCCAAAATAAGAAACTCAAACGTAATGTAGTTTTTAGAGAACATAAAATAATATTTAGGCTTGACAAAGGCGGGATGGTTGGGACGAACCAGGGTTTGTGGATCATTTGTTGGTGCAATCAGCACTGATACAGACTCTACTATCTTGTAAACTTCTTCCATGTCAAATTAACAGTTACAAGAAACCATTTGTTTGAGATGAAAGAAGTTTACAAGATTTCTGCTATCTTGAAAGTTCAAAGTCAGAGGCAGTCTGTAGGTCTTCCTCTCCTTTCCAAGATAGTTCCAAATGAAGGAAGATCCCTGAGTTTTGTCTCGACTGCTCTGGGACAATGTGGTCAACTTCTGGTAAAGAGAAAGTGCTAATCCAAGAAAGATGGAGACAAAGATAAACACAAGACACACAACAATTAGTCTGACAGTTAAAATTTTTGGGAGAAGTTGTCTCATACTTGAAATTACATGTTTTTATCATTTTCTGATTCTGATTGTCCATTCTGATTGGTTGTTTTTCGTCATTCTCACATTCTAAGTGGTTTGTCTCTAATTACTAAGTATAATGAGATTCCAANACAGAATAACATATACCATTACAGGTGAAGGAACACATAATAACTTCATTGAATACATTGGATAGTCTTTAGCCTTTGCAGAATGTCTTGAGCCACAGATAAACAATGATGCATATCAAGATGCCACTTGTAGTTTAATGAATATCACTTCTAATCAGATAAAGTTTGATAAATTCTTTGAAGAGGCCAAAATTGACTTTATTATGAACAAGGAAGTCTGGGTTTACAGGCCAGTCCATATTGTTTAGATTTACTTGCTGCCTCCAGCGGTGACTAATATCCTCAAGCATAGGGCAGTTTGAAAAGATAGTGTAAGACACCATCTTGAATACCACAGAGATTATAGTGATCATTATCTATGAGATGGAATCTCTTAAGATATACACAAAAGTGTCCGTGTTCAGTTAAGAATTGCGTCAGTTCATGACTGTACTGCATCCATTTGTTCTGTATATGGTTTTGGATTCTTGGAAAAAATCTCTTTGTAATGTGCTGACATGAGATCTTGTCCCAATCAGCCTGCCATGCTTTGATGGCTTAGTTCCAAACGAGTGACTTGAGTTTCGACTTGGGGATGCTGTCATAATCATGATGATTGGTATGATTCAGTGTTGCATTACATGCCAGGTAATCTGCTCTTTCATTTCCCGAGTGCCCTGGTGACCCCTGATCCAATTAACAACATAACTGTTAGATGATATTGCAACTTCAGCGAAAATATCGAAAGAGATGGGGTTTGTGGTGTCCTTTTTTCTCAGTTTGATCACAGTGGCAGCACTGTTGATGTAGATATTTACGGGCATATTGACAAAATTGATGTTACACCATTTGATAGCCATTAATACCACAAAGATTTCAGCTTGAAAGACAAAGCACTCTGGGTGCAGCTCAAATGTCTGATTATGGATCTCACCACTTGCATCAAAAATCACAAAGGCACTAGCTGTGCCTTCAGTAGTTAGAGCTGTCCGTGAAACCTTCAATCCTCGTGGGTACTTCACGTGAAAGAAGCCCCGTTCTCCGGGCAGGATGTGGGAGGGGGCCATGAGTCTTTCAATCTCATACATGAATCTCATCAAAAATAGCGTCATTTATGCAGACATTTCTGCCCCTGGAGATCAGAAAACGCTTGCTGCTGAAAAGAAGATAGTGTAATATGGGAAGTTTTCCAGCCACTACTGGGAGAGCTGCATTAGAGACAGTGGAGTAACTCCGGGTCAGATGGATAAGACCCCCATTGCTGTGCCGTGTGGAGAAATCGGTGATTGTGCAAATGCTTGGCAGCCTCACATCATACAACAGATGTATAAGAAATGATTGGCAGAAATAAGCAATTATAAATTGCATTCATGGCTTCAAAGCTGAGGCCTCAGCTGTTTCTGGCAACCTTTAACAGACCATTAAATATCATATTGCTGCGACTTGTTACATGCTTTATGTGGTATTTCCATGAGAGTTTTTAATCAATAATCACATCCAGGAAGGTGAGATGATTGACGATTTTAATGGATTTATTGTGATAACACACACATGGAATACGTTTGTACAAGTCAGTTGCATGTGAGAGTGAGAAGACAATGTCTTTGGTTTTTGCTATATTGAAAAAAAGTTTGTTGCTATCACCCCAGCAATGTATCTTCAATAAAATATCTGTTGCAGTACTCTTGATCTGATTCCTGGATGATGCTGAGAAGACCAAAAAGGTGTCATCTGCGTAAGTGAAGACACGACTGTGATAACCAAGATTAGTCCGAAAAAACTGTCAAAGAGAATGTCCCAAAACAGGGAACCACACAGGACCCCGTGGGCAACCTCACTGAAGCTTACGAGTGCACTTCAAGTGACCAAACGTGAATACAGCCTCCCTCTCTTCAAAATAATTGGCTGCCAGATAGTAGAGATTTGTAGGGCACTGATTGTCATTAAGTCTTCGTAGTATTTGAAAACACCAGGCTGAATTAAAGGCATTTTTTAAGTCTGGACTCAAGCCAAAAACATACTTATTATCATAAAGAATAACTTTAACATGTTCCACCAAATCCAATACAGCATCTATGGCACCGAAAGCCATACTGTGCCTCATGGAATAAGCCATTAGATTCCCAGAACCAATATATGCGGTTGAATAGGAGCCTGTCGAGAATTTTCCCCAGTATAGATAGTAGAGAGATATTGCATGTATTCCGGGTATTAAAGGGCTTACTGTGATTTTTGAAAATTATGACAAAGAGAGCGCTCTTCCACTGCTTCAGAAAGATGCCAAATTTCAAGCAAGAATTCAGGATGTTCAATAGCTGCATTGGACGAGTCCCTCAGATTTAAAGGATAATTTCCTTGTTTATTCCATCCATCCCAGTTGCTTTCTTTTTCGGAAGGCAGTGAATAACATCATTCACCTCAGAGAAGGTAAATAAGACATCGTCTTCCGAAAGTAGTGCATCATTCCTACGATTCCTTATTGCATTTTGTTCAGGGGTGTCCTCAGATGGTGAGTCTGTGGGGCAGAAGTAATCCAGGAGACTGGATATGGTGGTCTCCAAATTAGCAGGATTGTCAGGATCACTACAAAGAACATTATGATACTTAATTTTATTTGCACAAAGTTTATAAAAAAATCCCCATGGATTCCCTCCAGCTCCGGAGCAAAAGTTTCTCCATGATTCCAGTTTAGCCTTTTTGATAGCTTCTTTATAGGCAGTTTGATGGGTGAGATAGCACATCCTCAATTCACCTCTTTACTGGTCATGGCAACATTGATAGATCCTATGAAGTCTGTTGTTAGTTTGACGCATCTGAGCGAGATTATGGTTCCACCATGGTGTGGCTCGCCCTTTGTTCCTCTTTTTTGGGATAACTTTATCACAGGCTGCAGAGATATTGCAAATGGTAGTTTCAATGTAAGTCTTAGCCTGTATATATGAGTCATTTATGTGTAAAGGCATGTCAATCTGATTAATCATTTTGCAGAATTTGCTCCAGTCTGCAGATTTAGTACTAAAACACTTTTTAGTATGTGAGGCTTCTCCACTGTGCTGATTGCAGTGGCCTATACTGTAGGTCAAGCATTCATGCTCTGTAAGACAGTCAAAGATACCCACCTACCAACACTGTATCATGGAACAAAGGTCATCCGAACAAATTGTCAAATCAATCCAAAAATCCCCGTTCACGGTTGAGAAAGTAGGTGAGGAATCTGGGTTATTAATGACAAGAAGTTTATGAGTGGCAATAAAGTCTTCAAGTGCAATACCTCTGTTATCTTCACTGTAGCCTCTACACGTAGATGAATGGGCATTGAAATCGCCAGTAATTAAAAAGCTGTTGCCTTGAAAATGAACCATGGCAGTGTCTAAATTCCAGTCTCTCTCTAAAATGTCACTTTTTCTAGAGCAATATACATTGAAAATGACAATCCTTTGGCTGGGGAAACAGACCTCAATACAGACACAGGTGGTTGTACAGAATTTCGGATGTTTGATAATTGCTAAGTCTGGATTGACAATGATGTCTGTGACCCATGGTTGCCCATCTTGACTTTGAATGATGATATCTCTGGTACTGAAGCATGCAACCCTATTATTGCGGCAATAAGGCTCCTGTATTAATGCACTGTCAAAATTGAGCATTTCATTACGAAGTTGGAAACTGGCCGAGATAGACCGCCCCAAGTTTACCTGTACAATATGAATTTCAAAGTTCTGTAGACTGGTATTGTTAGGCCTATTGAATTCTATACTCTATCCTAGACAAAAGTTAACCCCTAGCACATAAAGCGGGACATATCTTATCAAAAGCATTATGATTCACTGCTCTGTTTTTATCCTTGGTACAATTCACACAATTTGGAACCTCATTTTTCCTATTACAGTCCTTAAAGGCATATTCCCCCCACATTGACTACAGATAAGTTCTTCAGCCTTGCAATTTCTGGTGAAATGGCCAAATTTCAAACATTTAAAACATTGATATACGAGAATAAAATCAACCACCTTGCAACGAGTCCATTGTAAGTTGACCTTTCCTTCCTTAAGAAGAAGTTCCCTAAGATCTGGGGATACCACCACAACCCATGAGATATAAAAAGAGCTGCGCTGCCCGATTGGAAAGTGCAACTTGAATTTTTCTTGAAATACTACCTTTGAGAAGCATTCAGCAATACAGTCATTTTGCTTGTAAATAATATTTATAAGTTGTTCTCTGCTGATGGACTTAGGCACCGAAATTAGTTTGACTAATGGACTTCTCTTCTTTGAAATGGTTGAGTGAAGACCCTCAACTGTGGAGACAGCTCGGCAAAGGATATCCACATCTTTCCTTTCTACTTCCTACCACATTCCTTTCTACTTAGATCAATGGCCTTTGGAATGCGCCGTATTCTTTGGACACTGATTTTAAGATTGTGTGAGGTCAGCCGATTAGGGGTGAGGTGTTTTTGACAGCCGAGCAGTCAATACTGTCATGTGGGCGCGGAATGACTCACCGAGACAGGTTTACCATATAAAACTGTTTAATGATATACATAAATCGTTCTTACAACAATCCAATAAGTCAGGCAAAAGCCTATCCAACGATGGGTTTCTGCAACAGTTCCCAAAAATCGGAAAGTTCGAATGTTCGATCAGTCCCTGGAAAGCTTTTGGCACTGTGGATGCAGAGAATGATGGCCCCGAAGCATGCACCAGCACTTGTAGTAATGTCCTCAGTTGACAAGTTGAACCACGGCGATTCTAGAGTGGACAAGTTGGCAAAACCAGTTCCTAGGTTGTCGAAAGAGCCTTCATTGTGTCTCGGTCAAAAGCACCAAATCCCGACAGGTGAGCACTACACACCAAAACCCAAGACCCCGTAAAGTTCCTGAAAACGCGGTTTTATCGATTTTTCCACCTCAGTCGCCTCTCCATTGGTCTCTCCTCATCACATGGTGACAATTCAAAACCCCAGGAAGGGTGCATGAGAGGTCAACGTCACGTCGGAACACGATTCCTCTCCAATCTCGTTTTCTTTGACTTTACTCTATCTATTGTTAAAAATCTTTTAACAAGACAAAAGGTTCATTGTTTAAATCCGATCTTTAAGTTTGCTCTTTCACTCTACGAAACTTGACTCATTTAAAAAGTCGCTAATGGCCTCCTTTTAAACCCCGTTTGGGTCCTCACAATCATGTGGGTTGATGCTGGCAGTTAAAGCCTTCCTGGTCAATTCTGAGTCATTCGATTCCAGTTTACTGTACACAAGCACTGTACGACAGGGCTTAGGAGAGCCCATGGATTCTCCTGCAGGCTTGGCAGGATGTTTGACAGCATCACTGTAAAGTCTGGGGTTCCCAAGATCGTCTGATTGGGGCAATCGAGATCATCTGTGGTCTTCATGACATCAGAAATGGCAGCCTCTGTCTTCACAGCTTGAGCAGCAAAAACATCGATGAAATCTTCCCTGGTGATGAGTCAATCCAGGCGCTTGCCAATGAACTCCGGTACAGATGATGACATCACAGAACTCGATAAGTCGATTAAACATTGAAATTGGTCAGTAATATGCCTGGAGTGAGCCCCAGAGCCCAGCTTTCCATTGCTATTGGTGGTAATATATGCTTTTAGCTCGTCAAAGAGCCTATGCACTTCATCCAAAAAATCTGACAGACAGCAGGACCCCATCGTGAAAGAACCAAATAAAGGCAAACCACATTCGCGAAAAACAAACACCGTGGTGAGAAACTGATGATAAAGACCAATGAAATATGCTAACCTAACAGCTAGCATGAACTAAGGTACATAACTATCATTAATTAGAAACACACCCTCAAGTAAAGGGATAATAAGTAATAAAGGTAGTTAAAATAAGTCCGATCCAGCAAACTCAACAAACAAAGCATAAAACCCAGAAAATTAATGCCAAAACGCAAAGTTAAAACTATGAGAAGTTTAAACCCAGTCTGTTATAAAACAAAAATTTCCCATAAACCGTGCCAGCCATAAATTGGAAAAATACCCCAATAACCTTACCAGTGACCCCCTAATACCGCAAAAAAAAGTTAGTGAAAGTAGCCCGAAAGGCCACTAAATATATGCGTTAAAATGAATAGAAAACATATTAAAATTAGAAAAAAACAATAATAATAATAATAATAATAATTCACACAACAATATCCTCACCTCACTGTCACAGAACAAAGGGTTGTTGATCAAAAGAGAACAATTATACACAACAACCTTATTCCACAAACAACACTTGAACTTATCAGAAAACAGGTTGCTGATCAAATACATCAACAGACAGAAACATTTAACATTATTAATAAAGATCACTTAACCTATCAAGATAATCCAGCAACAAGCATTGATAATAGCACACATACAACAACTACAACTAATGATACTACAGGCACTTCCTCATTGATCACTGATAACATAGACATAGAATTAGTTAATACTCTCTCACTTATATTTCAGGAAACACTCACTAAATATACAGGCACAGATCCCATACAAAGACCACGAATACCGAAAATCAACACGTCAAAGGTAGTAGGAAAAACCATTAAATTATGTAAACACTCACTTACTACCAAACTACATTCATTCAATTTCTACACTCTCAGACATTCATACATTAGTTTATGCTGGGGCAGTCACAGTAGTACCACACCATGGACTGAAAATACACTCACAGACAGACACAAAACACAATCCTATCACAAGCCTGCCTGGCAGAGAAGAATAGAAACACAAATAAATGACATTAGACAGTAATTAGGCAGGCTGACACAATACACTAAAAACAACATAACACCCAAATTAAAGAAACAACTCAAAAACATTTTCAAGAAAATTAAAACACACACAAAACATGTACATCACAACACACACATTACAGAATACATCGATACACTAAAACAAAAACTTGCAGCCAAAGCACATAGACTCAAACGATACAAAACATGTACACTAGAAAAGCAACAAAATAAATTATTCGCAAACAACGAAAAACTTTTCTACAAACAAATCATTACCAAAACAAACACTGATACACAGCACAGTGGCACACCAACAAAAGAAGAACTCACAACTTATTGCTCTTCTCTTTGGTCCAATGCTGTTACACATAATGCTGATGCAAGCTGGATCGAAGAGGAAAACAGAAACTTGCACAACATACCAACTACGCCCTCTGCTGAAATAAACATACACGACATTTGGTACGCTGTTAACAGAACACACAACTGAAAGACACCTGGTGTAGATAACATTCACAATTTCTGGTACAAAAAATTTACATCACTGCACCAGGAACTCACATCATCATCAATCCACAAGACATGCCAAAATTTCTTACTCAGGGCATCACCTACATGAAACCTAAAAACCACAACACCACAGACCCCACACAATACAGACCAATTTACATGTCTTCCAACACTCTACAAATTATTGACATCCTGTATCACAAACAAAATATACAAACATGTTGAAGAACACGACATTCTTACAGAACAATAAAAAGGTTGCCGTAGAAATCACAGGGGATGCAAAGAACAGTTACTCATAGATTAAGTCATTCTACGGCAAGCACACAAACAACACAGAAACATACACATGGCACATATAGACTACAGAAAAGCGTTTGACAGTGTTCCACACAGTTGGTTGCTACATATTCTACACATGTACAAAATACATCCATCACTCATTGCATTCTTTGAAAACACTATGCAGCACTGGAGAAAAACACTACATCTCAGGGTTAGTAACACTTCCATACAAACAAATGAAATATTCATCAGAGGGAAAATTTTTCAAGGAGATTCCTTGAGTTTTCTCTGGTTCTGCCTAGCCCTGAATCCATTATCCAACATGTTANTGAACTAAGGTACATAGCTATCTTTAATTAGAAACACACCCTCAAGTAAAGGGATAAATAAGAAATAAAAGTTAAAATAAGCCCAATACAGCAAACCGAAGAAACAAAGCATAAAACCCAGAAATTAATACTATAACGCAAAGTTAAAACTATGAGTTATTTAAATAATAAAAAGCAGATAACAACGGTAAAAGTTTAAACCATCGTTAAAGCTGTTGCGATCACGGTTAGAGTATTCGATGACAGTTGAAAATACGTTGGTAACGGAAATTTCAAAAAAAAATGAAAATCTCATATTAGGAGTTAGGGCGAAATTAAAACCCTTGTATCTCAGCTAGCAATTAACATAAATCTACCACACTTACAGAACTAGTGTTTTACACCACCCTGCATAAAACCCCTTAGTGCTGTCCCCCAAAATTTAACCTCCTGCTCGCTAGACTCGACCGAAAATCCGAAAGTTGAAGCTCCAATTATACTCCCTAATCAACCCAGATAAATAAATTGCCTACCGAATTACTCGGGGTGTCTTGCCGGATCTAATGATACCAAGCACGGAAACAAAAACTAAAACTTCCGCCAAAAATTTCGAAGAAATAACTAGCACAAACAGATACGTATTAACGATCCGACGCCCTCAAGCGTAGCATGGGGAACGGCAGCGTTTTGCCTCGCTCCCGTATTTCTGGTGATACCAGCAAAGGTGGCTAGCATCTCCCTTGGGCGTCTTTGAGCGTCGCCGCCAATGTGCTCTGCCTTGCCTGGACTTGTCTCGGGGCCGAGCTAATCGTTCGATTCTCTGACTAAGGGATTCTATTTGTGCCTGGAGCTCGCTTAACTGGACTTGTGTATTATCGGGGCCTTTTTGGACTTCGTCGACGTTCGCGTGCGTTACCTCGCGAACCTTGACAGATAGTTTGACACATACTCGAACCGTTCCGAGTCTCGTTGTTTACATTTTGTGTCGCGCAAGATTTTCACGGTTTAATCGTGTTCGAACCTCGTCTGGGACCCCACAAAAACACGCGATAATCTGATTGGGCGTGAACAGGACTAAAAAGACGTTACATTAACATCTCAAAGAGGAGTTCTCAAGGAGTATCGACAGTGTCGGCGAAGGTGTGCAAATGAAAATTATCAGGAAACAACACAACGTTGTTTCAGGTGTTCACATCATATTCCTTCATTCGATTCAATTTTTGTATAAAATATATAATTTATTAGATATGAGTAGTTTTGGATTGGTACAGAAACTGTCATTGCTTCATGAGTCCAGCCCAAAAACTTCATACAGTCTGATTATGATTATTATAGAAATAATTTGACATATTTAAAGAATTTAATAAATAAAATTAAAGTAATTGTACAAAAGTTGAACAACTCTAATAAAATTGAAATAAATGTTTAAATTAAATATGATCAACATTAGTAATTGATTATTTCGATTATTTTCTAAATTTATTTTATTTAAATTTGCTTTGTATGTGATAGAGATGGAATATTTACAGAAATTATTATATTGTTTATGATTAAAATGAGGAAAGTTACAAATCTGACTTTTGTTTTTTAAAAGTAAGCCTGAAATCAAGGCTTTGAATTTACTAGACATTTGTTAGACAAGTAAACATTTCTTAGAAAGATCAAGGAAATAAGAGAAAACGAAAAGTAATTAACTTTTATGGGTTTCCATTTTTGATTTCGTGAAGTTGCCAGCAACTTAATTCTTGCCGGCTGCTATAACTTTACCTGCTTTAACTTTAATACGTACAATCATTAACAGAAATGGAAATTACCACTCGGTATTAATTATTTTTCTAAGTAAATTTCGAAAATGAATTTAACTAAAATAAACAAAATAAATTTCGAACTTTATTATTGTTGTTTTACATTTGCAGTAAATTTATAAAAAAACATGTATAACGAATTAATTCAATTAAAATATGGAGCGAAGGCAATAAAAGTATTATTTTTTAAAATGAGTTATTTGAAATGATGTGAATGCATTTCAATGAGTGTGATTATGAACAAATGTCAATTGCACATGTCCTTTCCTATAGAACTTATTATTATATTGTTAAACAAGGTATTCCATTTAACTTCAGACTAAAATATCTTGAGAAATACGTATGATACGAAAAAAACGCTTAAAAGAAACTTTCAGTATTTTGGAAGGGGTTCAACTCCGCCGAATTTAGCCCATTTCTATAGGGGTAGGGTAGAAGGCAAATTAGCTAACGCTGCAATCCGCGAAGATAAGTTTTCCTGTTATGTTTTATTGCATAATGATTCCAGATTGAAAGAAAAATGGCTCAATATGGTTTATTAATCATCATAATTAACGCTGAAATCTGCGGAGATTCGTTCTTTTAATGGAAAATACCTATTTCTTTAAACGTAATNGCAATCCGCGAAGATAAGTTTTCCTGTTATGTTTTATTGCATAATGATTCCAGATTGAAAGAAAAATGGCTCAATATGGTTTATTAATCATCATAATTAACGCTGAAATCTGCGGAGATTCGTTCTTTTAATGGAAAATACCTATTTCTTTAAACGTAATGATTTTACGTTGAAAAAGAGTGTTTACTTGCATCTCACCTTTACAGTGACCTATTGCAGCGGCATCTACTTTGATTCGCAAACTATATTTAGCCATAAGAGTTTCTTACCTCCAGTCCAAAATCATTATGCAATTAAACATAAAAAAACTATAAGTAAACTATAATAAACGATTCGAAAGAATGTTTCAGAAAATTCTACTTAGTCTTGGATTTTATCTGAAAATCTTTTATAAAAATTTGGACTTTCTTTTTGAATTTATAAATTCGCCTTTCACCTTACGTGGAGAGAAATGGGCTAAATTCTGCGGCGTTGAACTGCCTGCTGCAATATACTGAGGAGGCAGTTTAGTTTTAAGCATTTTTTTGTATCATACATATTTCTCGAAATATTTCAATCTAAAGTTAAATGAGACACCTTCTTTAACAATATATTAATAAGTTCTGTAAGTAGGGACAATTGCAATTAACATTTGTTCATAATCACACGCATTGAAATGTTTTCACATCATTTCAAATAACTCATTCTAAAAAATAATATTTTTATTGTCTTCGCTGCATAATTTAATTGAATTAATTAGTTTTACATGTTTTTTTTAATAAATTTACTGCAAATGTAAAACAACAATGATAATGTTCGAAATTTATTTGGTTTATTTTAGTAATAATAAGTTAAATTCATTTTCTAAATTAGAAAAATAATATTACCGAGTGGAAATTTCTTTTTCTGTTAATAATTGTTCGTATTAAATTAAGTAGAAGTTAAAACAAGTAAAATTATAGCAGCCGGCAAGAATTAAGTTCCTGGCAACTTCACGAAATCAAAAATAAAAACACATAAAAGTTATGTACTTCTCGTTTTCTCATATTTCCTTGATCGTTCTAAGAAATGTTTACTTGTCAAACAAATCTGTACTAAATTCAAAACCTTGATTTCACCTTTACTTTTAAAATAATGAAATCCAGATTCGTAACTTTCCTCATTTTACTCACAAAAAATACAGTAATTTCTGTAAATATTCCATCTCTTCACATACAAAACAAATTTAAATAAAATAAATTTAGAAAATAATCGAAATAATCAATTACTTATATTTAACATATTTAATTTATGAAATTATTTTAATTGTATTAGAGTTGTTCAACTTTTGTACAATTACTTTAATTTTATTTATTAAATTCTTTGAATATGTCAGATAGCTTTTACAATACTCATAGTAAGACAGTACGAAAGTTTATGGGCTAGACTAATGCAAGAATGACAATTACTGTACCAATCGAAAACTACTCATATTTAATTAATTATGCATTTTATATAAAAATTGAATTAAAAAAAGAATATGATGTAACAACGTCTGAAAAAGCGTTGTGTTGTTTCATGATAATGAGCATCCGCTCACCTTCGACAACACTGTCTATATTCTTTGGAAACTCCTTTTTTAGATCTTAAAGTAACTTTATAGTCCTGTTCACGCCAAATAGGAATATCACTTGTTTGTTTCCACCAATGAAGCTTTACCGAAAAGGAGATTCATGTCTGACAACGAGATGAAGAGGGAAGTTCATTCCTTGTTCATAGCTGAGCCGATACCATTTTCAATGAGACAGTAGGAAAGTTAGTTGATGGATGGGGTATTGAACAGCTGGAAGATTTTGTCGAAAAATGATGTATTTGACTTTGCTGAAAATTGATTAAAATGAATTCTAGACCATTAGCGCGGATCAGTTTAGACTCAACCTCGTTTAATTTCTGAATAAAATTTTTATGTTTATGTCTTCGTAATCTAAACAAATTAAAATGTTCAACGTGTATTTACAGCAAAAATCTTTCGAAAGTACATAACTGAAAATATGTAATAAAGTTCGATATTCAAAATTTATAAATATATTTATTTTAGAATCTTATTCAGTAATTTACAAAAATACAGGATAATTACAGAAATGTTCTATCCAGTATTAATTTGTTTGATTGATTGTTCGATTTGAACAACGCAGAATTAAATGCCAACTGGAATGATTAAACTCAAGACAATTGCTCATTAATCATCAGCTTTACTTTAAAAATGATTTCATTTTTATAACTTTTATTGTATTGTTCCCAGTTTTATTTATGACGGATAATAATTTCGACATTATGTTCGACATTTTTCAAATACTTGACAATCAAAGGTAAGAAGTCTATAGCGAAATCGGAATAAAATAAGTTATTAAAGGGGTTCAACTCCGCCGAATTTAGCCCATTTCTATAAGGGTAGGGTGGAAAGCAAATTAGCTAACGCTGCAATCCGCAAAGATAAGTTTTCCTGTTATGTTTTATTGCATAATGATTCCAGAATGAAAGAAAAATGGCTCAATATGGTTTCTCAATCATCATAATTAACGCTGAAATCTGCGAAATCTACGGAGATTCGTTGTTTTAATGGAAAATACCTATTTCTTTCAGCGTAATGATTTTACGTTGAAAAAGAGTGTTTACTTGCATCTCACCTTTAAAGTGGCCTATTGCAGCGGCATCTACTTTGATTCGAAAAACTATATTTAGCCATCAGAGTTTCTTACCTCCAGTCCAAAATCATTATGCAATTAAACACAAAAAACTATAAGTAAACTACAAAAAACGATTCGAAAGAATGTTTCAGATAAATTCTACAAAATCTTGGATTTAGACTAAAAATCTGTTATAAAAATTTGGACTTTTTTTTGAATTTAGAAATTCGCCTTTCACCTTACATGGAGAGAAATGGGCTAAATTCTGTGGCGTTGAACTGCCTGCTGCAATATACTGAGGAGGCAGTTCAGTTTTAAGCATTTTTTTTGTGTCATACGTNCTGTATGAAGTTTTTGGGCTAGACTCATTCAAGAATGACAGTTTCTGTACCAATCTAAAACTACTCATATTTAATTAATTACATATTTTATACAAAAATTCAACCGAAAGAAGGAATACGATATAACAACACCTGAAACAACGTTGTGTTCTTTCATGATAATTTGCATCCGCACACCTTCGACAACACTATGTATGTTCTTTAGAAACTCCTTTTTGAGATCTTAATGTAAGTTAAAGACACTTGATTTTACACGTGATTACATGTGATTTTATTATTAGTGCGCTTGCGTGGAGCATCGAGTTACGTATTTTTCTTTGTTAAATAAATTATACACCGAATTACAATGCGTCCCCGTAATTACCGTGAGCTCGGGTGTACTTTTTAAAATCTGAATACAATTTGCTAGGCGATTTCTTTAGTATTAAGCATTTATAACTCAGTTGTACGAAAGATGTAATAGTTTTAATTAACGATAATAAAAAAATCGATTAATTTTGCTTTAAATTCAACAGTTTGAATTTAATTTCTGTGACCACAGCATTTCGCTTCGCCACCCCGTTTAGAGTCGGCATACATAGTTTATTAAATACTCACCTAGAATATCGATAATGATTTTTCCAACCTAAGCGTAGCTACAAGAGAAAGTAACCGAAAGTTGTTCGGGTATTTCGGAGAGAAACGTTACGATATTTTCTAATTATATTGAAAAGCTAT
Organism: Centruroides sculpturatus; assembly: GCF_000671375.1. Taxonomy (NCBI): domain Eukaryota; kingdom Metazoa; phylum Arthropoda; class Arachnida; order Scorpiones; family Buthidae; genus Centruroides; species Centruroides sculpturatus. Next base: position 151,228 of record NW_019384445.1, on the reverse strand, counting down.
TATTTTTTTACCCTTAACGAATCTGTGGCTCGCCAGTTAAGCTCGTTTATGTATAAACTAAAAATCGTGTCGATTATATCACGTTGAGAGTATTCTGACTCCGAATCTGTAAAATGTAGGATATGGATGGGTGGGATAAAACGATTTGCACCACTTGTGGTTTGTTATCTGCGTAATTGGATGCAGTACTCGAAACATTTATTCCATATGTTATTTTTGCTTAAGCACGTATGATATCATTTTATTTGATACGAATGATGCTGAAAAACACACTATGTATTTTGTTTTTACTGTGAACTTAGCAAGAGACAGAGCAAGTTATTTGTCTGAGTTTTTCAAAAAACATCACTTCATTCGCTCTAGTGAGAGTTCGCAGTGCCACGTGCGGTCATGAAATGTGTTGTCGAAACACCCGTGTCGGGTATAGTTTGCAGCAGTTCAGCAACAATTGAGTTCCCCCACAATCAGTTCCAGTGCTATGATGAAAACCAGTACGTGCCGTGGCACGTACTGCTTCTCATCATAGCACTGGAAATGTGTACCGGGTTTGACCGTTGATCCAACATCATGCTCCCAAGTTACGTGCTCTGTGTGTCGCAAGTATATAGTAAGTATCGTGTTTATGTCAAATTACAATAAACCTAATTCTATTTAAAATAATATTTCCTAATTATATAACTTAATATATAATTATTAATTATATAACTAATTATATAACTAATTATATAATTATATCTTTAGATTATAATTACCTTTTAATCGAAATATTTTGTAAATACTTCAAATCCTAGGTTAAATTATAGACACGCGAGAAAAAATCATTACTGCACTTTCGGTTTGCTGTATGACAAGTTTAGACGTCAAACATTGGCACGTGTCATAGAAACTCTGATTTTAATTGGCATTTTTCCATGCTAATTGTTTTACAGATATATTAATATATGCGTAGACAATTATTACCTACCACATTACAAACCGTAGAGCAAAAGGAATATTAACCATGTTTCTGTCGACTTTGCAAATTCTTTTAAGTTTGCTTATTATATCTCTTCTAGTGATATATTCATTAGGAAAGAAATGGAATAACAAAACAAAACAACAGGAAAATTATCCGTCTTCCTCTGCATCTGAAGGTAAGTAAATATTTGAAACTATCGTTAATTTAACAAAAAAGAACTTTGTAACAGACTTCGGTTAAGTAAATTTTCCTTGGTTTTATATGCAACTTTTACAAACATTAAAACCAGAAAAACGAATTTAACTGCAAACTTTTTCTGCTTAAAATTATAATTTCTAATGCTTAGTTGACAATTTTCTTTTAATAATTGCAACACACCCGAGACAAATCTAAATGAAGAGTATTTTCGTATTATTATTTCTGAATTATTACTTGCTTTGTTTTGCGAGGAATAAAACGTATCGTTATTGGTTTATTTATAAAGATCTGGTTGGGGTAATAACTGCATTTATCATTACTTTTTATTTTTCGGGTGTAAATAATGTGATTTGTAAGTAAAGAGTTGGTTTTGTCGCGGTTGATTAAACGTAAATATAACGAACGAAAATGGTGGATATGCCTGAATGTCGGCCGTCGTTAAACCAAAGATACTTATTTTGGTTCGGGTAGTGGCTCCAGATGCCTTCCATGTTGTGTTGGGGATCGGAATTAATGATAGTTAGGAGATTTTCGGAGGTTATAAAATTAGTGTTAACTGTGTTCCGAAGATTGCTAGAGAGTCGTCTGCTTTGTCGTTGATGTCAATACCAAGGGGCGAGAGTCCAGACAAAGTGTATGTGCTTCTGGTGGCTGTAGTGGTTGTGTAGTTTGTTATGGCTGATGGTAGGGAATTTGTCACTGTAGTTGTTTTAGGCGGAGAGGATGGATTTGGAATCGATGCAAAGAACAACACTGGTAGGTCTGTCGATAACATATTTGATGACCTGCAAGATGGCCCTTGGCGGCGAAGATGGTGGAATCCAGCAACTAGTTTTTTAAGGTTCCTGGCAAAATTTGGAGGAGCCATTTGTTATCATATTTCATTTTAAAAATTTTATGTTTTTAGCTATTATAAAATTGCGAAAAGTTAAATTTCAAAAGTGAGGATAGATGTTATAAAAAAATTTTTGAATACTAATAACTACTAAAATCGTCAATAAGTTCGACCCTGTTAGAAATACACACAACCTCCTCTATCTCCCCACCCCGTCGACCGTTAACTACCAAAATATAATAGCATCAATCTACCTAATACGAAAAGCTCCCTGCAAAATTTTAGAAGTTTTCGACTAAATGCATAGGACCGATAACACGCGCTAACATCTATGCATAAAAATCCTCAAATTTTTTTTTACATTTGTCGACATTTGTAGGCACCCGAGTCCATAATTTAAATGGGCGTCATTTTTTGACCGATCGCTCGGCTCTAAATTGAAGCTGTACGCTAAATGTTTAAAAAGTACCAAGCGGGGTGAAATTCTGAAAGGTGGACGTTTTAACATTTTTAATGTGCGAATACTTCTTCCTATTTTCTGAACTGAAAACCTGCTAGGGGGCAGAGGTTTGAACCTAATGACAATTTTCAAAATAACGTTATGGCTCATTTCAAGTCCTAGCTGCAACATTTTATAAAGAGGGATTGCAAAGCGCTTCCAGAGATATAATAATTGCCTCGATCTTCACGGCGATTATGTCAAAAAGTAACCATGTTTGCAGCTAACTTCCAGTTATAAATTCATTTTGTTAATTACACTTGTCTTTGTTTTATGGACCATCGGTAGTTGGAAGAAAACAGCCTACGTATGTACGGACACTCTTCAGAGCAATAAGAATATCAATCATGTTTCTGTTGAATATATTACAAAATTTTGTCAGTTTACTTTTTTTTTATTCTTCTAGTGATACATTCATTAGTACAGAAATTGAAAATAAAAGGAAACAACAGAAAAAACATTCGTCTTCGGTGATATATCAAAGACTTTTTCTCTAATTGGAAATAAGTAAATGCTGAAAGTATTTTTTTTTATTAAAATATATTTAATTAACAGCAATATTTTTATAAAAATCGGCAATATTAAAATATAGAAAACAAAATTTACCAGGCGGAAGAAAAAGAATCCAGTATATTAATATTTAACTGATTTAACGTTTTTGGAACCTTACATAATGTGAGAATACCTGGGAGGATTGGCCTTCTCACCGTTAGGTCGTTACAACCCGCTAATGGTGTGTCACTGGTTGGCGTTAAAGTATAGGAGGGTCTTAAATGCGAGTTGGGAGGGAAGTTGCGGGTAAGTTCGATCAGGGTCCGTATAAATTGAATGAGTAGACAGGAGCATTTACAAAAACACATAGAATTTAATATATATACATATAAAATACAAAGAAAATAAGCTAACAATTAAACACACTTCTATATATGAGAGTGTTTATGAATGAGTTTAAAACGATACCTCTGATCTGGTTGATTCGGCCTTTGGATATAGAGACGGTAATGGCCTGGAGGAATAGAGGTCGAACGATTATGCCTAAACTATTTCTATTGCCGTCTTCCCGATTATGTGAATTTGACCCCTTTTTTATCTCGGATTCCCTCCAATCGAGTTTTTAGATTTATAACATCTGACGGATGTTTGTTAGGAGGTGTCATAACATCTGTTTAAAAAGGGAGTTTTACTTTTTTTCACAAAAGGTGACAAATGTGTCACTTTTAGCGTGAAAACATTACTTTAAATTATTGTGAGAACTGAGGGGGTATAGCTTCAAGCTTCTCCCCACTTAGCAGCCGCTCTGTCAGAGAATGGCTATATAGGAGGGTAAAATATGAATGGGAAAGGAAATCGGTAAGTCGACATGTTACCGATCGCACGCAAGGAGGTTACCGATTCTACTCAAGGATGACACTGCATTAAATATAGAAGACATTTAATTATCTAATTACCTAAATCTATACATACGCGTACAATGCGAAATGCTACACAAAGGGATTACTCAAAATTATTCTACATCGCGACAAGGAATATAGGCACGTCGATTAGTCGTTTAAGTTCTAGCTTAGAGGTGGCCAAAACGTGGCGCATGCGCCAAACTTGGCACATTGGACGATTACAAGTGGCGCTTCAGTTAGATCTGAGTAAAATTGCCAGATTTGGCTTTTTTGCGATTAAAAATATTATATAGAAAAATAAATTTTTTATAATCTGTCTTGGCAAGTTCATTTGTTGCACAATTCGTTACAGTCTATTTTGCAGATAAAATGAGTGTTCTCCACATAGTAAATTACAGTGTATGCATGTATTGTGAGTCTTGCGATCTTTATTTCCGATCAGTTTACAGGCGTGTAAATGGTTGAAAACATTTATTGTGATTAAAGTTATTCCAAGCTGATCTCGNAATTCGAATTTTATGTTCGAATTTAATTCGAACAAATTCGAACAAAACATTCGAAATAGAAAGCCACTTTCAACCACTTTCAGCCTCATATCTCCCGCACCCTTATAGCTATCGAGACGTAACCACCCCTATGCACGAATGGAGACTTGGTGCTACCACCACATACAAACACCATTCACGTGCGATGTGTAGTTTTGGCGAAAAAGTGAAATATAGGGAGATACACGTCCATTTATATATATATATATATATATATAAAATTGCTTGTCCTGACTGACTGAATGAATGACTCACTCACTCACTCACTGATTCATCATCGCCCAGAGCAAACCGCTTAACATAAAGAGGTGAAATTTAGTAGACAGTTAGGGTACGTAATGGAAACGCTCACTAAGAAGGGATTTTTCGAAATTTTTACGCGGTGGGGAGAAGAGGATTAAGGCTTCATCGAGTACTTGGTGTATTAAATTAATAACATTTGAGACATTGTTATAAATATTTTCATATATTTCGATTTTAAAAATGTTCAAACCGTTTTAAATTTGAATTTGTTATTGCATATTGATTCGATTATAAAACGATTGTAAACGTTCCAGAAAATTGATCAAATTGAAAATAGTTCGTTTGATTCTCGGCAATTCTTTTCAGCGGTAGGTGTTATATAACAATTACTATGGTTGTTGAAATACTAAATATAAATGAGGTTTGCTTGCAAAATTCTCGCGGGCAAAGCATCGAGTAACAGCTAGTATATATATATATATATATATATATAGATTATATTTGTATATAAACATGCGGGATTCGTTTCTTTTATTATTAATTATTATAAAGTAATTATTTTATTGTGACGTCGTCACAATGCCAGGCTGCAATTCTTAATCGTTAGTTATAAGTATAGTGATTTGCTGAATACTTTATGATATTTAAACTATATATTTTCTATTTCAAATTAGTAGTGTCTTCTTCTCGTACATCATATTTTCCAATAAGCAAAGAAGTCTTGCTCGTCATGTCTTTAACTGCTGTCAGGGGAACAATTTGAATTAAAAATAACGTAACTTTTGATGTGATAATGAAGTTTGTAAATAGCTCTTATTTCGTTTAGCTTCAAACTCTTTTTTCGACGTTGATTCATCTAACTCCTTTTTCTCAGAAATAATAAATGAGAAATAGGCAAACGGACAACAGTTGAAATTTAAAGGACTACTTTTTTGTTAAATTTGCAGCAAAATTTCTATATTTTTAAATTATTTTCAAAACATTATTAGCTTTGTTTTTTAAGAATAAAATCCATTCTTATTGATTCATTTATAAGCATTTATCTTGTCTTTTACTCAAAAAAAATTTTAAACGCTCATTCAGGAACGTATTTTTTTTGAATTAAATAAATTAAACAGTAATCTGTGCCAGAGTAGCAGCAACATCATAGAAAACTGAACAGACACTCCTCACTTAACGAGCGAATTCGGTTCCTACCACTATAAACATAAGCGAACTGATCAACAAACAAAGAGATCAACCTTTGTATTTTTTCTGAACAAGAAAGAGTTTGAAACATCGGAGCTTTAGATTGAAACTCTTCTTTAATCCCCGACAGGAAATGTATAATTGAAACTTTCTAACCAAAATCTTCTTGCTTAAATTTGTGCAAAATTACAAAATGAAAATGACGATTACTTATAGTTGAATTTAAATAATACATCATGTACGCACATCAAGAAGAATAAAAGTAGCACATGTTTCATTTTAAACTACTTGTATTTGAAAAAAAACATTCAGAAACATAAAATAATAACTTTCTCTTATAATGCTGTTTCCATTTAACATACAACGAGCATTGCGGCTAATGGTTTCCTGTACCAAACTGTTCTTATCAGCTCTTCCATAGTAACAGCAGATCGTAATTTTATATTTTAACTCAAACGAAATTCTTTGTCTACCATTCTCCGTTTTATTTTCCCATTCTAGTTTCAACCGAAAAATATGAATTTGTTAAATTATACCGAATTTCCCACCGGAAAAATACGCCGGTGAAATTAGTCGTATTCAACACAGAATGTGGCTATGATTGAAAATTAAATAGATATATTCAGGTCTTGCAATATTTATTCAGGTCTGTATATGAGGAAGAAAAAAAGCAACAACAAATCGAGGAAGGAAATACCGAAAGCCACCACTTTGCCCTATTTTTGGAATTTGATTTTCTGTCCAGTAAAAGCGCAAGATTATCGGAAACTTTGTGGCACCTGTAAGTATAATTAAAAGGTATTAAATTATATGCTACGATATAATGTTATTTACGAATTTGTTTTCGAATAGCGATCAATAAATGTTAATGCCCTGTTTAATAAATTTTTTAGTTATAGTTCAACTATTGAGTTGTGCGTGTTTGGCATTCATCAAAGAGAAACTAATGAAACTTTCTTGGGGTGGCTATCATTATATTGTATTATCTCATCCCGATGTGGCTCAGGTATACTTGCTTCGTCACGTAATAAGTGCTTTGTCACGTTAACAATTGATTATTTAATACAGGAAGCGCTAAAGAATAACACCGTGATCAACAAAGATTGGATTTATAATATTCTTCATCCGTGGCTGGGAACAGGTCTTCTCACAAGGTAAAACAATCGTCGAATATTTCACATTAACACAAGTAATTTATTTGTTTACAATCGAAACAGTTCGAATGATAAGTGGAGACATCGTAGGAAATTGTTAACTCCGGCATTTCACTTTCGAATTCTCGAAAACTTTCAAGGAATTTTCAACGACCACTCAAACATATTAGTTGAAAAGTTGAAAAATAAAAAGCGAAATGAAGAGTTTCTTATTGACGAGCTAATCAGTCTGTGCACTTTGGATATTATTGGAGGTAAGAATTGATTAAGCAATGTTTACTTGCAGGGAAATTGCCTTTTTACAAGCAGAAAAAATATTTTTAACATTTTTTTTAATAATCTAAAAAAACTACGATTCGAAAATGTGCTGAAAAATGAACGAGCAGTTGAGAGTGTGTTTTTTAAACTTGTCTCTTCATTACGACAGTTTCGAAATGTTATTTTAAATTAAAAGTTTTATTTCATTTCGAGAATTTTGATTTTTCTTTGTATTTTGCGAATAAGACAATCTGTTTTAATCGTACGCATTGTGAGGTCAACCAGTCGGACCATAGCAGAAAAAAGAATAATAAGGCGCTGAGCCGTCAGATTCTAAATTAGAGCCAACGAAACTTTCGATTGCAAGTACGATTGGCATTGCGAAATTTTCTATCGATATGTTGACGCATTAATACATTGAAATGTGTCGTTTTCATAACCATGAGAAAAAAAAAGTTTTCTAATAAGTTTTCTTTCATTTTCTCAGTACTTTTTGAAATTGAGTCACAGTATGTTCCAAATTTCTTTCAGTTAATACAAAGAAATTTACAAAGTAAAGTATACAAATTCAATATGTTATTTTATAAATGTACTATTATTATTTACAGATTCAGCAATGGGAGTTCGATTCAACACTCAAGACAGATCTCATAGCGATTATGGCGTTGCCATTAATGAGTAAGTTGAAAAGAAATATTTAATGACAAATCTAAATAGAACTTTACTATTCAAAACTGCTTATAACTCGCTTTTGAATAACTCTAAGGATTTTCTAGCTATTTTTTCAATTTTCATGTAATTACTATTTTCGTTTTTCTATCGATTATTGTACAACAATCTCAGCTTTACCACTATGAAAAGTCATAATTGCAAAAGGTGACAATGGATCAAAGATGACAAACGACCTCGTAATTTTAATTGACTGTGAAAGGTTTTCATAGCATGGATAGAATTGTCCTCCAGACCACTTGTAGTTTGATTCTATTACACGTGTTCGCATAGGATACAAATTTGTTTTTATGTCCTGTGATGCTATGGAAGAAATGAAAGAGTTTCCATTTACGCATACAATGCAATCCTTGCTGCCTCTTCCGTGAGGAAAAAATACACAAAATATCTTCTAAATACGATTTTACATTCAATGGCGCAATTAAGCATGTTAGTATAACAGTATCATACTATTTGAATATAAGGTAGTTTTGCAATACGTAAAAAATAAATTATTTTTATTTATTGTCAAACTTTTATTATTAAGTATTATTAGAGACGTTTCATTTGTCCAAACACACAAGAAATGAAGCTGATTTTAAAGGATTAAAACTTCTCACTACACTATAAAAATTCTTAGTGACCTTAGTGTAAGAAAAATAACATTAATTTTACATAGATTGCCTCCTTCTCAATGGCTTTACATACCCCTCAATGAATGAGGGTATTAAAAAATTCAGCATCAATTCAGTAAGACGTTACAGGAAGTGACGCAACTGCTGGAGTTTATGTGAGAAGACAAATGCTGTCTGCCTGGATATCAGAAAAAAAAAGAAAATGGCGAGAAGAAATAAACAAATTAAAATTTTGTAAATTTCTGTAAAAGTTAATAATAAATAAATCAATCTTAATATTACACTTTAACAACTAACACTGTTTATGTCATGTCTAAAATAACTATACTAGTATATTAAATTATTGAAATAATGTACTAACCTGATTTTATTTATTGAAGAACATCCATTAACAAATAAATTAATGTCGACATTGTCAATGCAAAATAGTTTTCACGTGTCTAATGGTTGCTGCCATGTTGTTTATTGGCAGCGAGCAGAAGTTGCTTGAGATTTCTGAAAGAGGTGCTGTCAACGCATAATATTTCAAATACGCCCAATAGAATTATCACACATGAAAACTGTAACAATGAGTAAGAAAATTATGTTCAGCTTTCAAAATCATTTATTATTCTAATGACGAAAGCATTTTACAAAGTTTCAAAAAAAATTATTTTGTTTCAGGTTGTTTTCACATTTCACATTGTTAAAATATTTTTAACAATGTGAATATATTTCAGTTACTTGAAGCATTTTTAATATACTACATTGTGTTTTATAATTCAGTATAACATCCGCAGTTATTCAATGGTTCACGAAGCCTTGGTATTGGTTCAGTTTCATCTTCAACCTTAGTCCATTAGGGAAAAAATTTTACAAAGACATTGACACGATTCACGAATTCGACAGAAAGGCAAGTTCATTTGTTTTTATTTATAAACTATTTACATTGTTAATTAAAGAATGAAAACAATTCAGGTAATTAGAGAAAAGAAACAAAAAATGATAGAAGAACTGAAAGACAATCAAACAATCGACAACTTTCAAGAAGAGAAAGAAGTTACAGGGGTAAAGAAGAGGCGAGCATTTCTGGATTTACTGCTTTATCATCATTTAACAGATAAAAGTCTCAACGAAGAAGATATCAGAGAAGAAGTTGATACATTCATGTTCGCAGTAAGATCAGTTTCATTTACTAATTTAAGAAAAAGAGATTCGGGGTATATAAAAATTGTTTTTTTGTTAGGGGTACGACACAAGTGCGATGGGTATTAGTTGGTCTCTTTATTTGCTCGGATTGCATCCCGATATACAAGAGAAAGTTTACCGGGAGCAGGAAGAAATTTTTGGTGAAGACACGAATAATTCTATTACGTCCGAAGACCTTAGAAAAATGAAGTATCTGGAACGCGTTGTCAAGGTAACAATTAACCTATGCCTGGTTGAAAGGTGAAATTTAGACATTTAAATTATTAACAATTGTGTGGCAGGTAATAGTGAGGGCTTATCAGAACATTGATGGGCACGAACGCTCAGGAGTCAGAGTGAAACGTTTAATAAACAAAAAAATAACTACATAAGTATGGGAACGAAAGAACCCAAAATGCATTTTGGTCTATTTTCCGATAGAAAATATTCCCTCGTCAGTTAGTATTAACTAAACGCTTTAGTATATTTTAAATTATAAAGGTAAAATGGAATACCATTTACATTTCTAAAAATAACTTTACTGGTTTTTGAATAAAAATCCCAAAATTATCATGAGTACATACTATAACTAATTGGAATGAACTGTCACTTGTAAAAATATACTATTTATTTTGTTGTTATAAAAAAATTATTTAAAAAATGTTACGAATGGATAGTAATATGGAATAGGTGGTTTAAATAATTGGAAAACTAATTAGACTTCATAAAACATAGTTATTTTTTACTATAAAAACCATATTTTTAAGATTATGTACATGTCATTCCTGCTTCGAGTCTATTTACAAAAATCACAGATATAATTTTCCTTCACTGCTCCGGCGGTACAATCAAGATGAGCCCACAGAGAACAGCTGAAGCATTGAATCCAAATTTTTCCACGTTCATCTTTGGAGAATTTTCCGTTGCAGAAGATACATTCAGCGTCTTCGTTTTCTGATTATTTAGTTGATGGCATAAAGTCCATTACAGATAATACATCAGACTAGAACGATTCATCACTGCTGACAATGGAATCATCTCTAGTAGGTTTAGGTGTAGAAGTTCAGTCTAAGTTTAATTTCTTAATATGTGGTCTTTGAATGTTCGGTTTCTTTTGTCGTTTTGAAGCTTCTGGTTTTTTATTTTCGTCCTTTTCTTTCAGTTTATCCATTTATTTTAATATTCCATGATACCTAACACGCCGTCTTGGAAAATGAACCTCTAAACTGATGGACAAAACATTGTCAGCTAAAAAACGATTAAGCTTAGTTCACAGCAGAAAAACAGAGCGAATAACACGTCAGACACGACGTCATTTTCGGCGAATTTTACCATTTCGCAAATCGCTTCGAAATTGGTACTGTCGAGCTTTTTCGCTAGCGAAAAAATTTCGAACCAATCGTATTTTCGCTAGTTGTCACGTGGTTATTGTTGTTTTCAAGATGGCTACAGAAACTTTCTCACGCAATAGATTACATGTTGTAATTAATGATTTTAATATTTTTTTCACCCAGCATCGCTTTCTTTTCGACTTATTTTTCTTTCTGAATAAGTAAACAAATGTGGTTAACGATCAAATATCGGAAGCGCCCATTTTGTTTTTCGAGATGACGTTTTTACTTGCTTGCAAATGATTTGCTGTTTAAAATTCGCAATCGCTTTTCGTTTTTGGTTGTACGGTCAATTTCGCTATATGCGAATAAAAATCGCTTTTCGCTTTTCACATTCGCTTTCGCTATTCGCTCAGTGTGAACTAAGTTTTACAGTATAACAAACTACAGTTCTCTTAGAGTGCGTTATGCTTAACATCAATGTTCAAGTCACATGTGTACCAGTAGGTTAAAATGTTTGAAAACTTGCCTGCAAAAGTCTTGAAAATCACAAAACACACTTTGCTCTGTAGCGAGAGGTACGACGACAACCAGCGGTCAAATCTCTCTGCATTGCATCTGAAGAGTGGCAAGAATAAACAAATCTGACCTGTATATTCGATAAGCTATAAATTGGTTTTACTTTTTTCGCTTAAGACAGTAGTGACAATATGCAGTATGTAGGCCCTATATATGTTTTCGCTGTTATCGAGTACGCAGAGGCTACTTCTACCGATTTTTACTCTTAATCAGAAACCAAAGATAAGGAAACTATTACTGTTGTCAAATGTTATCTCCATATACTTATGTACCTATGACATGTATTTCGCATTTTTTCTTTTTTATATTAATAGAAACTTTTTTGTATCTTAACAAAAAGTATTTAAGAGCAACGAACTATTTTTATATTTTGTGGAATTTTGTTTGTAAATACAAAAAAAGTATTATGTTATCAAATACTCGTCAACTATTTTGAAATATTAAAGTAATTTCAGGAGACACTCAGGATCTATCCTCCGGCAACTTTCATAGCGAGAAAAAATTCATCTGATTTGAAAGTGGGTATGTGTCGCCTTTTGAGAGTAAATACACTTCCCAGCAATGCCATAAATTTCATTGATAACAATTAAATTTTCTTTCAGGTGATTATATCTTGCCGGCACAATCGTCCCTTGTAATAAACATTTATGGGATTCATCATAATCCAATAGTTTTTGTTAATCCCGAAGTGTTTGATCCGGATCGATTTCTACCAGAAAACTGCGAGAAACGTCATCCCTTTGCCTTTCTACCGTTCTCTGCCGGTCCACGCAATTGCATAGGTAAGTAAATGTGATAAGAGACAAAGGCCTCCTGAGCTCCTGTGTTTCTGACGTATTTACCTTTCTTCAGGTCAAAAATTCGCTATGATGGAGATGAAGACAGTTTTAGCGAATGTTGTTCGACATTTTCGAGTGAAGTCTTTGGACCACAGAGATAAGATTTTCGAATCTGCTGACGTCATTCTTCGTCCGAAATTCGGTATAAGAATGACTGTCGAAAAACGATAAAAGAAAAAAATATTTTCTTTCAGAAAATATAAAATCTATAAAAGTTACGAAACAATTGTTCATAGTACAATGTTTCATGTATCCTAGATTCTTCTCTATATTATAATCTGCAATTCAAAATTGTAGACATGATCAGCCTGGCCAGAAAAGGTCAATGTTAGATAAAAGAAATAGAAGGCGACCTGCAAACGTTGACACATACGTCTGATTTCTTTCAGCTCTTTTCTTTTCTATATTCTTAAAACGTATTTATACTTCTTTCGTTATAAACAATTAAACTTTTTTGCAATTTATATTACTGTGATTTATTACGTGTTAACGATCAATGCCGTCTTCCATTTTTGTCATGTGACATAGACCCTTTTCGTTTAGATTGATTAATGTCACTGTGTCGAAAATAATATACTAATTTTGGTATTAAATTCTTTAAAATTATATTTTAAAGCGTTTAGTGTATTTATTTACTTTACAACAGAGCAGTAGAAATGCTTTTGACGAATTTTGTATTTGGATTTAATTGCATAATATTTTACACATTCCAAAAGGTTCGAATTTTTTACCATTTGAAAAGTATAAAAATATTTAACCTTATAAAAGGCATTTAAAAGTCTTTTGTAAACATAGCGCATTGACACGTTGTGAGCCACTAAACTAGTTTCAATACAAAAGTCAAGCAGTAGTAACACAATCGTAACACGAACGTAACGCAGACGAATTCTTCAGACATAAAATTTTGAGTAACTAAATTAAAAAATATTACGAGCAATTATTATATTGCGACATCGTCACACTGCCGGGTTGCAATTTTAAATCATATTTTGTATTTATTTAGCTTAAAACATATGTTAATTTAATGGTGTATCTTTTTGTACATCATGTTATTCCTGTGAGTGTGGGGCCAGTCATCTGTCTAACTCCTTTTAGAGGAAATATTTGAATCAAATTATCATACTTTCCGTTACAAACCGATGGTTAATATATAGTTAATGGAGGCCTCCTTCCTTTTTGTTTTGTATTTCTTTTCTCCATTATCATTTATTTAGCTCCATTCTGGAGAATGAGGAGGAACAATAATCAGAGTGATAAACAAACATTCATTCACACACACAAACAAACGCACGACAATCGAAATTTATAAATGAACAATCTCTTTCAAATTGCATCCAAACACATCTTGTTAAAAATTTTTCATGGACATTTGATTCTGAACGAGCAATGATTAATAGTGTTTTGCTAATTCTGTTTGTCATCTTTACGATGTCGAAAAACTTAATTAAATTTTTTTATACCTGTTCGTTTACAACATGGGTCGCCAAAGTAGTCGATATCGACTCCGCAGGGGTCGATGGAACATTATTGGTGGGTCCAAGCAACTAATGGGTCGATGTGGAGGGTCGATTTTTCTTTCTGTTTTTTTTTTTTTGGTCCATACGGAAATCACAAGGGAATTTTTTCTTGGCTCATACACTTGCACTTGTAATAAAATTTTGTGGGGGTGATTGTGAGGTTTTGGAAAGTTGTTGGGGGTCGACTGTTAAAAAAGTTTGGCGACCCCTGGTTTACAACAATTGATTGAATGCTTTTAATTTTCTTATAATTAAAGATTTCTTATAAATTATTCGCAAGTTAAATGTAATACTATGCACTTTATTAATCCACAAGAGACGGCAAGAGGCATGTGAACATTCCTGGCAAAAATGTTTAAATTGTGTGAATTGCGAGAGAAAATGAAGTATTTTCCCATACTTCAAAGCGATCGGCAAATCGCCTTCGTATCACGACTTTCCCGAAACAAATGCTGTTGTCTTGACCATAGCAGATTTGTGGTGAAAGTGAATTGCAGATCGCTTTCGGAGCAGAACTTTCGAACGAGATTTTTACAGTTGAAAAAATAAATAATACGTAGTATAAATATTACTTTTTCTGTTGTTATAACAGAGAGAACGTATAGTAAAAAATATTTTCCAACGTGATTTTTACGTTTTCGTATTTTCTGTATGTATGGATATGTTTGCAGATGGCTTACACATGCAATATTAAACTTGCCCGGATAGTTGAAATATAATTAGATCAAGTTAAACGACAGTCAATATAGAAAGTACAAGTAAAATACTTTAAGAGTTGGCAAAATTTTTTTCTATTTGTCATGCATGAATTTCATAGATTGTTTGGTAATAGATTAACTTATTAGGACAGAGCCTTAGCAATGCATAGACCGTTTCTTTAACTCTTTCCAACCTGTGGGCTTTAAAAGGGCCTTTTTTAGCAAGCCCATTATGGGTTTGATCAGGACCACAATGATGTAGCTGGGTAATGAGGGACTGGGCCCGACATATCCAGACAGACGACTTATCCGTCCTGATCCGCGTGGTTCCCCCAGAGCAGTAGGTTGCCACTTTGACCGCTCGGCCATCAAGCGAATGGATAGGTCTGGGGTTTCTTAACGCCCCTAATCCTCGCAAACATTCTTGTACAGTGGATTAAAAAAGTAATGCGCCGCCAAGAGCGTCAAAAACATTGCTTCGACTCTCAGTAGGACCTGGATCGGGGAAACAGTAAAGTTGTAAAACATTAGCACCATGTTTTGTTACATAAGTAATAATTACAACGTTTGTATGTGGCTTGGCGTTGCCATCAAAGAATATTCAATTTTCTGACGTCATTGTTTTTAGTTCTTTTAAGCCATCGTAATTATACTTAACTTTCAATCATAATTAACGTTTGCTCTTTCATCAGCACAAATGATTGCATTTTCGTGTCGTGCAATATGTTAATCGTCAGTTACAGCAATTTGTCAACTTTGAACTTCTTTGTGATACTCGTAACATCTTCACTTTGATAGAGCTTCCTCCCTGCAGCTTATTTTATCAAGACGGGCAGGCGTTTTTCTGTCAATTCCCCAATTTAACGCAAAATTTGATGCATATTCTCTTATCTTCTGACTACCCTGACGAATTTTGGAGACAGATAGAGTGAGTGTTTGAAACTGTGAATAATAATTAAAGATATAACCTATACTGATATGTCGGTTACATATGTAAAATATAAAAATCTCCTGACAAAATTGCGTGTGTCGGCTACTATTTTTGCATTATCTCAGGACTGGATGAGCCAAAAGTCTTGAAATTTCACAGGGTTATTTCTATGTATGGGGCATTACTGCTATTAAATTTTGGTGGCTACAATTAAGTCAAGGATAAGGAAATTGGAGGCATTCATAAACCATACTTCAAGTGGGGTAAAATTTAATGAGAATTTCACTCCTTATTAGCATTTATAATTTTTTTAAAAATTCGTCTCTACCCTCAAAATTTAACGTCTTTTGTCTTTTCATAGTAATTAATAATATTAAAAAATTTTTATGATAAAACTGATAACAGATGGCGCCGCATACTATTTATCTATTATAAATAATGATACAAAAGTTATTCTTTAAATAAAATATCTTAACAGCGGAGATAGTTGGCAAATGTTGATGGATTTTTTTTTCAAATCGTCTACACAATTCAAAGGATTTTTTTCTTTTCTTGTTGTAATTAATTATCAATTAAACTTCAGTTCAAAGACAATTTTTAAAACATTTACACAACAACGTCAATTTTATTCCTATGATGCAGATTACAAAACATATCAAATCAGTCTCAAAAATGAAAATAATTGCCGTTGTTTTCAAGTACATATTTACTCTATAATATATTCCAAATATAATTACAGTAGAGCGTCGATTTTCCTAATCAATTGGGGACTGGGGTTGTCCGGATAACTGATATTTCGGATAACTGATTTATGTACGAAAAAATAGTTTAAGGTATCCGATGTCGAAATTTTTCTCCGTTGCTTGTCGCTTCGCATTGAATTTTCGTCGATGTTAAGCCTAACAAAGACTATTGTATCGTTAAAAAATATTTTTTTATTTTGTACAAACAAAATGAATATATTGAAAAATATAAAAATAATAAAAAATTATACTTCAGATGTTAATTTAGTATCAAAAACGTTAAATATTTGAGTAGCCCAAGACATTGCCAAAGATTGAAGCGCCACAGTACTGGCGAAAATTTAAATTTGCCGACTGGAATTCTTTCGGATGATTGACTTTCGGAAAATCGACGCTCTACTGTAT
>NW_019384445.1:122858-133611 GCF_000671375.1 Centruroides sculpturatus | reverse complement strand
CTATTGTATCGTTAAAAATTATTTTTTTATTTTGTACAAACAAAATAAATATATTGAAAAATATAAAAATAATAAAAAATTATACTTCAGATGTTAATTTAGTATCAAAAACGTTAAATATTTGAGTAGCCCAAGACATTGCCAAAGATTGAAGCGCCACAGTACTGGCGAAAATTTAAATTTGCCGACTGGAATTCTTTCGGATGATTGACTTTCGGAAAATCGACGCTCTACTGTAATTATATACCAGGATTTCTCGGTTGCTGAAACACAAATCACTTTTTTCCTTGAAACCTCGAGATAAGCAAAAGACCGGGAAATGAGAAATCCTGCTAGCTATCATTTATTTTCAGCAATTTAACGAAGCGTGATAAGTCGAATAAAATTCGGGGAAAAACAAATACTAACCCTGTGAACATATTTAAAATGATATTTGAATTTGAGCATAATACGTGTTTCTTTGTAAGACTTTGTCCCATGTCTTATTAACTTAATAGTAATTAACAAATTTTATTACGCAGGATTAGTTTCCCACGAATTCTTTATAATTCATGCTAGTAAAATTATTTAACAGTTAAATAGATACCTTTTAGTTTTGGAGATTTGAATGGCTAGTTTAGTTAAAAACATACTCAATCTTTACTAAACCAGCAAATAGGTAGTTAATAAAACAGCAAACTAAGCCTTTAGTTTGCTTCACGTTGCACTTACACACATCTAAACCTTAAAGACGCACAACATTTGTATAATACACAGAGAGAACTGTAGACAAATATGACTGTACTGTATTACTTGAAGTCTAACACGAGGTAATACATAGCAACTTTAGGATTTTACAAAACAACTAATTTTAAACAATATTTTATACTTTGTATAATGTTGAACTCAAAATTAATACATTAAGCAGAATACAATTCATGTGATGATCTGATAGAACAGTAAAAGTAAGTGTTTGGTGAAAAATATACATACAGCAGTTGGCTGTAGATATAAAATAAAAAGTGCTTACCCAGGCAGAAAAAACACATCACTATGCAATATGTCCTCGAACTGTGATGAAGCACTGACATCATCATGGCAGTCTCATCATCATCATCACCATTTGACTTTCCATCTATCATCGCCAGTAATTGTGTTCCTCTTTAATTTAAGTTTTGAACACGTGTGTGTTAGGTAACCATACAAAAAAGTGTAACATAAATTATAAAATAAAATCTCTGTATTATTCTGTTATACTGTATCAAGCCAACGGATCTCTTAGTCAAGTGGTTTTGCTCAGTTCTGATGTTACTAGTCTTGTTTGCAAGTAAATAAATAAATACTTTGATCCAAATAACAATGAAACAAATTTGTCTTACAATTATTTATTAGACAACAAAAATATAATAATATTGCACTTGAAGAAAAACTACAATCGAATTAACAATATATTAAATGTGAACAATGTATGAATATAAATTTATTGTTCCTATTTAATATATAGCATGATTTATATATATATTTAAATACCTATAACAATGTACAAATATTTAACAATACTCGTTATGGCAAAATTATTTATAATCGATGTAATAGCTTAATATTCAAAAAAATATCGAATGACATAATTTTATGCTCGATATTTTAAAAAAATTGAACATTTAATTAAATTTTATGCATATTCTATCAAAATTTATAAAACAGGTATTACTCCCACACCTACCCCACCCTCGTGTGCCCACATAGAAGCCACAAAACTCCATTGGTCTAGTTCGGGATTGTATACTTCAACCGTGCTCAGGTTCGACACTCCGTCGTATCCTCCTATGGCATAAAGTTTCCCACAGTTAGTCACTAGGGCCACCCTGCTACGCATTACGTTCATAGGTGAAATGTAACTCCATTGTTTAGTCAGCGGATCATACACTTCCGCTGTTTGCAAAAAGGTAGAGCCGTCGTACCCACCGCACACATATATCTTGCCGTTCAGAGTAGAAACACCCAATCTGCACCGTTTCGTCAGCATGGGTGCCATGGGAGTCCATTGACCTGTCTGAGGATCATATCTCTCCACCTGTTGCAAATCACAGATAGAGTCCACTTTCATTAATACTATAAAAACCGAATTAGTCCATTAATCGTACTTACGGAATCAAAGATAGAAAGTCCATCGTGTCCACCCAATGCATAAATGTGTCCTTCGAAAGCCACCACTCCTGCTGCACTGCGATGTTTGGACATACTGGTCACCATAGTCCATCTGGAATATTTTGAATAAGTTCCAATGTTAAAAATATGATTCAAATTTAGAAATTAATAAATATTTTATCATTATGTAAAATGTTACATTTAATAGTTAACTGCATATTAACCAAATTAAATAATTAATTTCTATATACTGTATATATCAAGTCAAATCCAGGTGAGCATCCCTCCAGAAATTTTTCATGGGCAGTCTGAGCTGAATATGTCAGGCCCCATCCCATTGCGATTCTATTAAACTCACAATGAGTGCAGAAAAAAGGACCACTACTGCCCACAGGGCATAGGTCTATTTTGGAAAAAGGACCAGTATTTTGCTCTAGAGAAAAAACAAAGCTTAATGGCATCATTCAAATTCTCTGAAGTCTACAAAAGTTCACACACAACTATAAATAAAAAAATTTATATCAGATTAACGTTGCTTAATGAACCTAAAATATGTCCAGAAGTGCAACCAGTAGAAGTACTATCGCTTGTTAAAATCCACCAAACACAAACTTTAGTACTTATAGCAACATGACAAATGGGTTATCTGGTGAGAGGGATGTCTCCTAGAACTTTCTATGGGTAACTTGCACTTATTTAGGTGTTATAACCTAAAGAAAACTCGGAAACTTCCACATGGCCTGCCTGTTGTTGAGGTGCAAACCCTTGACTAACTACAAGTGTTTAGTGTGGCCATTGGCAAGTACAAAAGCTTTAGTTAAAAATACTTGTGTCAGCTTCTGGAGTTATCCTAAGTGGAACATCACTTCAGTGAATAAGTGGTGCAATGTAATAAAGTTTTGCATTTTATAAATCAACCCTTAGATTTGCAGAGAATTTTCCTATACTTAAAAGGTCAATTTCTAATATACCCAGGGTGGCCAAGCTCCTTGATAGTCCAAGCCATTTTTCAAAATTTGAAATTTTTTGCGAGCCGCAATTAAATACGTATTAAAAAGGTATGCAAAAAATTCCAGAATACAAATTATATCCGTAGCAAAAGTGATACAAATTGTTTCTTCCAGAGCAATGACAGTTTACAAATTCAAAATCGATCTGGAGTAGGTCGATAACAGACAATTACGCCACTGTTTATGTTCGTTCGAGCAGTTTTCGATGAGTCATATCATTCTTAACTTGGATGGAAATGAAATTTGTTACAACGTTGCACATAGTCTTTCATATTTGTTGTTAGTAATTTAAAAGACATTTTGAAACACATACGGAACGATAATAATTTTTAAAAATATAATAACACAAAAATGAAAAGGGAACTCAGGTACGTTTATCGAGAGCCACAAATAATCGTTCAAAGAGCCGCATGTGGCTCGCGAGCCGCAGGTTGGCCACCCCTGTAATATACCATATATACCAATATATATTGAATAAGTTATTGGATCATAGTAGAATTAGTGAGTGTCCATTACATTGTTCACGAATGTTCGACAATATACAAGAAATAACATACTGAACTACTAACTTATCCATACACTAATTATTTTTTGGAAAAACTTAAAACAATAATATACAGTATATTATTTATAAGTAATTTAGGATCACCNTGTGTAAGAATTCAGATTGTTTAAAATTTTAATGTATGCATTGTTGTATGCTACTATTTTCGTAATAAATGTTATAAACTTATGAATTTTATAAGGTATTTTTTGATTTTCTTCGATATGTCCTTTATTTTCCCCAAAAAAATATGGTCACTGTAATTATATCAGAAAAATATTTTTTCCATGGCTTGTTCTCATGCAGTCATCAAAGCAAGGGAAAGACTGACAAAGTATTAGGTCATAATGTTAATAAACAAATCCTTTGTTAAATAAACCAACATATATTCTTAACTGGCTAATTATTTTACGGTTAATGTCACATTTATCAGTTAATGTAGAAACCCTAAACTTTTTTTATATTAAAGTATGTTACTGATTATTTCATTTGAGCACTACATGTCATTTAATTCCATATTTTCCTGCTATTTTTAATCATAAAAAAATTTTAAAAAATAGAAAACATCAAAAGTGATTACTCTTACCTTCTTTTACAGTTCATAGATGCAACTTTACTCCATGTTCTGGAATTAGGATCAAAGACTTCAACGGTGCTGAGTCTCTCGCTGCCATTGTAGCCGCCGATAGCATACAGTTTGTTATGCATAACAGAAACACCAACACGACTTCTCAACATGGTCATGTACTTTCACGTTCATTGTACTGTGGAGTGCAAAATGGTTTCCCTCATCGTGACATGATTCACGTCATGATGAGGAAAACCATTTTGAATTCCACAATACATATGATTTGCAACTAAAAGCCCATATTTCATCATAATGTGTTTAGCTGAGCAGTGATGAGTCATTTACATGAGCCAATTTTATCATTTATTGTATCCTTAGAGGTTATAAAAGGCATTATTTACAATTATCCCCAAGAAAAAGTGTCTGGCTGTTGTTTTGAGTAAATATAAGTTTTGCATAAATCATATAGCCTCTGAACTATAATCATTCCATGGTGTCTTCATTGCTGTGTAAGGGTCTGAAACATGTCTGTAACCAGGACAAAAGCAGATGAAAAATAGTAATCTCTAGAAGTTTGAAGTATTTATGTCTTAAAAATTAACATTATTCATCTACAGATGTGAAAGCTGACTAGGAAGAGTAGACTGGCTTAAAAATAAGTTCAGTAATTATCAGGATAAGATTATTCTAAGCTCTATTTAAAGGCCATCATCCCAGAAAGCCTATTCTGGCAAAGAAACAAAAAAGTGAAGCAGCTTCAATAGATCAAGAAACATTCCAAACTGTCTGAAGAAGAATGGAAGAAAGTTACATTTTCAGATAATTCAAAATTTAATCTTCATGACAAGTATATGCTGGGAGACAGTACGGTGAAAAATTCCACCTGAATTGTCTGAAAAGATCCTATATGTCAGATAATTTGGAGCAATATTTCTTACTAAGGAGTTGACCAACTACATTTTATATACATTCAGAGGATGCACAAGTATACAGAGATAACCTTTACATCATGTGTAGTATCGATAATTTCTGATCATTTTGGAGAGATTGGTGAATGCATCTTTTGAGGTGATTCTGCTTCATGCCACAAAGCTAAATAATAATTCTAATAAACTTTTCCTAAAAATAATTCAGTGTTATTTGTTTGAATTTTTCTAGTGAAAAATTAAGTTTCCCAGCATTTTATTATAATACCTGCATGTCAGGAAACAGCCCAGATCTGAACCTATCAAGTTTTTGGAACCAAATGGCAGAGCTGTTGCAGATAACCAGTTTTAGAAACATTGATCAGCCTTATGAAGCACTCATAAATGTCTGGTACCACAATATGCCAATAGATTATATCTACAGTGACCATACGTCCTTTATTTAAGAGGACAGTCCTTTATTTCACTGCTCTGTCCTTTAACTTTATTTATTTTCTAAAATAGGCATTTTGTCCTTTATTTTGTAAAGTTGACGCAAAGTTTAAAAAAACATTTTTAATAATATATTGAACAAGTTAGTTTTGTGTACGCCATCACGATCAGTGTTGCATTGCTACATAGAGCGCAGTAGTGCAGTGTGTCGCCAACCAAACGGCCCACTGACAGTACCAGGCGATGGACACTCTTATGGGGATTTTTGTGATAGTTTTTTAACTCTCTAGTTGGTGGATGATACACTTGTTAATTAAAGCTAAAGTTAGTTGAAAGAAAAAATGAGGGGTTTCTTCCTATTGTTATTAGAAAAGTGGTCTTAGCATTAGAAAAATCAGAAAATATACAAGCCAAAAAATTCAATGANTTTTTTTAGTTCTTTTAGGCCATCATAATTATATTTCACATAGCCTTTATTTGCAACCGTCTGTAATCTTTCCAACGTTTGCTCTTTCATCACCACAAATGATTGCATTTTCGTGTCGTCCAATACGTTAATCGTCAGTTACAGCAATTTGTCAACTTTGAACTTCATTGTGATACTCGTAACATCTTCACTTTGATAGAGCTTCCTCCCTGCAGCTTATTTTATCAAGACGGGCGTTTTTCTGTCGTTTCCTCCAATTTAACGCAAAATTTGATGCATATTCTCTTATCTTCCCTGACAAATTCTGAAGACAGATAGTGTGAGTGTTTGAAACTGTGAATGATAATTGAAGATATAACCTATATTGATATGTCGATTACATACTTAAAATATTTTTATATTTTACTTCTGACAAAATTGCATGTGTCGGCTACTATTTTTGCATTATCTCAGGACTGGATGAGACAAAAGTCTTGAAATTTCACAGCGTAATTTCTATATATGGGGCATTACTGCTATTAAATTTTGGTGGCTACAATTAAGTCAAGAATAAGGAAATTGGAGGCATTCATAAACCATACTTCAAGTGGGGTAAAATTTAATGAGAATTTCACTCCTTATTAGCATTTATAATTTTTTTAAAAATTCGTCTCTACCCTCAAAATTTAACGTCTTTTGTCTTTTCATAGTAATTAATAATATTAAAAAATTTTTATGATAAAACTGATAACAGATGGCGCCGCATACTATTTATCTATTATAAATAATGATACAAAAGTTATTCTTTAAATAAAATCTCTTAACAGCGGAGATAGTTGGCAAATGTTGATGGATTTTTTTTTCAAATCGTCTACACAATTCAAAGGATTTTTTTCTTTTCTTGTTGTAATTAATTATCAATTAAACTTCAGTTCAAAGACAATTTTTAAAACATTTACACAACAACGTCAATTTTATTCCTATGATGCAGATTACAAAACATATCAAATCAGTCTCAAAAATGAAAATAATTGCCGTTGTTTTCAAGTACATATTTACTCTATAATATATTCCAAATATAATTACAGTAGAGCGTCGATTTTCCTAATCAATTGGGGACTGGGGTTGTCCGGATAACTGATATTTCGGATAACTGATTTATGTACGAAAAAATAGTTTAAGGTATCCGATGTCGAAATTTTTCTCCGTTGCTTGTCGCTTCGCATTGAATTTTCGTCGATGTTAAGCCTAACAAAGACTATTGTATCGTTAAAAAATATTTTTTTATTTTGTACAAACAAAATGAATATATTGAAAAATATAAAAATAATAAAAAATTATACTTCAGATGTTAATTTAGTATCAAAAACGTTAAATATTTGAGTAGCCCAAGACATTGCCAAAGATTGAAGCGCCACAGTACTGGCGAAAATTTAAATTTGCCGACTGGAATTCTTTCGGATGATTGACTTTCGGAAAATCGACGCTCTACTGTAATTATATACCAGGATTTCTCGGTTGCTGAAACACAAATCACTTTTTTCCTTGAAACCTCGAGATAAGCAAAAGACCGGGAAATGAGAAATCCTGCTAGCTATCATTTATTTTCAGCAATTTAACGAAGCGTGATAAGTCGAATAAAATTCGGGGAAAAACAAATACTAACCCTGTGAACATATTTAAAATGATATTTGAATTTGAGCATAATACGTGTTTCTTTGTAAGACTTTGTCCCATGTCTTATTAACTTAATAGTAATTAACAAATTTT
Source organism: Centruroides sculpturatus (assembly GCF_000671375.1). Lineage (NCBI taxonomy): Eukaryota > Metazoa > Arthropoda > Arachnida > Scorpiones > Buthidae > Centruroides > Centruroides sculpturatus. The sequence goes on along the minus strand of NW_019384445.1, from coordinate 125,828 downwards.
ATTACGCAGGATTAGTTTCCCACGAATTCTTTATAATTCATGCTAGTAAAATTATTTAACAGTTAAATAGATACCTTTTAGTTTTGGAGATTTGAATGGCTAGTTTAGTTAAAAACATACTCAATCTTTACTAAACCAGCAAATAGGTAGTTAATAAAACAGCAAACTAAGCCTTTAGTTTGCTTCACGTTGCACTTACACACATCTAAACCTTAAAGACGCACAACATTTGTATAATACACAGAGAGAACTGTAGACAAATATGACTGTACTGTATTACTTGAAGTCTAACACGAGGTAATACATAGCAACTTTAGGATTTTACAAAACAACTAATTTTAAACAATATTTTATACTTTGTATAATGTTGAACTCAAAATTAATACATTAAGCAGAATACAATTCATGTGATGATCTGATAGAACAGTAAAAGTAAGTGTTTGGTGAAAAATATACATACAGCAGTTGGCTGTAGATATAAAATAAAAAGTGCTTACCCAGGCAGAAAAAACACATCACTATGCAATATGTCCTCGAACTGTGATGAAGCACTGACATCATCATGGCAGTCTCATCATCATCATCACCATTTGACTTTCCATCTATCATCGCCAGTAATTGTGTTCCTCTTTAATTTAAGTTTTGAACACGTGTGTGTTAGGTAACCATACAAAAAAGTGTAACATAAATTATAAAATAAAATCTCTGTATTATTCTGTTATACTGTATCAAGCCAACGGATCTCTTAGTCAAGTGGTTTTGCTCAGTTCTGATGTTACTAGTCTTGTTTGCAAGTAAATAAATAAATACTTTGATCCAAATAACAATGAAACAAATTTGTCTTACAATTATTTATTAGACAACAAAAATATAATAATATTGCACTTGAAGAAAAACTACAATCGAATTAACAATATATTAAATGTGAACAATGTATGAATATAAATTTATTGTTCCTATTTAATATATAGCATGATTTATATATATATTTAAATACCTATAACAATGTACAAATATTTAACAATACTCGTTATGGCAAAATTATTTATAATCGATGTAATAGCTTAATATTCGGAAAAATATCGAATGACATAATTTTATGCTCGATATTTTAAAAAAATTGAACATTTAATTAAATTTTATGCATATTCTATCAAAATTTATAAAACAGGTATTACTCCCACACCTACCCCACCCTCGTGTGCCCACATAGAAGCCACAAAACTCCATTGGTCTAGTTCGGGATTGTATACTTCAACCGTGCTCAGGTTCGACACTCCGTCGTATCCTCCTATGGCATAAAGTTTCCCACAGTTAGTCACTAGGGCCACCCTGCTACGCATTACGTTCATAGGTGAAATGTAACTCCATTGTTTAGTCAGCGGATCATACACTTCCGCTGTTTGCAAAAAGGTAGAGCCGTCGTACCCACCGCACACATATATCTTGCCGTTCAGAGTAGAAACACCCAATCTGCACCGTTTCGTCAGCATGGGTGCCATGGGAGTCCATTGACCTGTCTGAGGATCGTATCTCTCCACCTGTTGCAAATCACAGATAGAGTCCACTTTCATTAATACTATAAAAACCGAATTAGTCCATTAATCGTACTTACGGAATCAAAGATAGAAAGTCCATCGTGTCCACCCAATGCATAAATGTGTCCTTCGAAAGCCACCACTCCTGCTGCACTGCGATGTTTGGACATACTGGTCACCATAGTCCATCTGGAATATTTTGAATAAGTTCCAATGTTAAAATTATGGTTCAAATTTAGAAATTAATAAATATTTTATCATTATGTAAAATGTTACATTTAATAGTTAACTGCATATTAACCAAATTAAATAATTAATTTCTATATACTGTATATATCAAGTCAAATCCAGGTGAGCATCCCTCCAGAAATTTTTCATGGGCAGTCTGAGCTGAATATGTCAGGCCCCATCCCATTGCGATTCTATTAAACTCACAATGAGTGCAGAAAAAAGGACCACTACTGCCCACAGGGCATAGGTCTATTTTGGAAAAAGGACCAGTATTTTGCTCTAGAGAAAAAACAAAGCTTAATGGCATCATTCAAATTCTCTGAAGTCTACAAAAGTTCACACACAACTATAAATAAAAAAATTTATATCAGATTAACGTTGCTTAATGAACCTAAAATATGTCCAGAAGTGCAACCAGTAGAAGTACTATCGCTTGTTAAAATCCACCAAACACAAACTTTAGTACTTATAGCAACATGACAAATGGGTTATCTGGTGAGAGGGATGTCTCCTAGAACTTTCTATGGGTAACTTGCACTTATTTAGGTGTTATAACCTAAAGAAAACTCGGAAACTTCCACATGGCCTGCCTGTTGTTGAGGTGCAAACCCTTGACTAACTACAAGTGTTTAGTGTGGCCATTGGCAAGTACAAAAGCTTTAGTTAAAAATACTTGTGTCAGCTTCTGGAGTTATCCTAAGTGGAACATCACTTCAGTGAATAAGTGGTGCAATGTAATAAAGTTTTGCATTTTATAAATCAACCCTTAGATTTGCAGAGAATTTTCCTATACTTAAAAGGTCAATTTCTAATATACCCAGGGTGGCCAAGCTCCTTGATAGTCCAAGCCATTTTTCAAAATTTGAAATTTTTTGCGAGCCGCAATTAAATACGTATTAAAAAGGTATGCAAAAAATTCCAGAATACAAATTATATCCGTAGCAAAAGTGATACAAATTGTTTCTTCCAGAGCAATGACAGTTTACAAATTCAAAATCGATCTGGAGTAGGTCGATAACAGACAATTACGCCACTGTTTATGTTCGTTCGAGCAGTTTTCGATGAGTCATATCATTCTTAACTTGGATGGAAATGAAATTTGTTACAACGTTGCACATAGTCTTTCATATTTGTTGTTAGTAATTTAAAAGACATTTTGAAACACATACGGAACGATAATAATTTTTTAAAATATAATAAC